>NW_006776123.1:429472-454758 GCF_000442215.2 Lipotes vexillifer
AGATGAGGGCCTTTTTTTTTACTTCATGGCTCCCCAGCAGCTCATATTACCATAGGAAGCAATAAATACTCACCCACCTGACCTGCCAGCTTCTCACACAAACATCTGGCAAGTTTTGTGGGCCTCTTAACTATTGAATTTCCATATCAAACACATATTCTATTTAAATCATTTATTTATAATACTTTTGTGTAAATCCAAACCAAGAGAATATACTCTGAGGCAGAGATTTTAGCAGATGAATAAATTTTTTAACATTTATAACTTTCATACACTGGGTTTTATAACTCAGGGAAACAACCAGGGTAATTAAAAATATTATCTGTGGACTCAGAATGAAGGAAAAAGAAAAGCCTTTATTCAAGCAGCCAGTGAAGGAACATCTCCTCAAACACATGATTTGTCCTTTTCCCAGAACAGAGCCTAAAAGACATGAATGGGATCTTTAAATCAGAGGAATCTCTGTGAAATGGTTGCAGAGACACTTATCTTTGTTTTCAGCTCTAAGAAGCCATGGACATTTCAATGATTAGTTGCAGATACTGAGGGAAAGCTTAATAACACATATGCCTGCGGGCTCTAAAATTATATAGTCCTGGAGTCAAATATCAACTTTGTCTGGTATTATATGAAATGGACCCATTTAATGACAGCTGGATGGTCTGTGTGACTATTAGAAGGTTTTACAGCCTATCTGAGCTTCATCTGTACAAGGAAGACAAAAATACCAACCCCACAGTACTGATTTGAGGATTAGACGAGATCATATGTAATCCCTGGTACAGTCTCTGGCTGTCTGGCATACAGTAGGAGCTCAATAAATGTTGGTTTTTCCTTCTTCGAGATGCATACCCTCCTCCCATCCTATGGGCCCCAACTGCTCTGAATTTAGGGACTCTATTCATGTACACCCTAAAATAGCATTTATTAGAAGCATCCTTGAACGTGGCTCTTCACATCAGTTTCTCCATCTATAAAATGGAAATGTTACCTACCCTAAGAGTGCTGTGGCATTTTTGAAAAATACATAGGACTGAAAAGAACGTTAGTGAGAAAAGGGAAAGCTCTGGGCTGACCTTCAGAAGACTGCATTCTAGTCATGTAACCTTGGGCAAGCCTCTCAACACCAAAGTCCTCATTTTTCTGATGCTTAACATATAAATAACGACACATGCATTACTTGTCGTAAGGTTGTAGTAAACCCTTTTTTTCCATCATGTATCTTGATCTTAACACCTGTGAAGCCAGAAAACATTTGGCTGATGGTCACCCAGCTTTACACCATGCCTGGAGTCCCAAAGTCTTGCCTTCCCTGATAACCAGGACATTGACATTGAGAAATAACATTATTTCAGAGGGTGAGTTCTTTGAAGGCAGAGACTATGCCTTTCTTCTTAAGAGCTGCACTCCTACCTCAGCAAGGATCTATACTGTACCTTATACAATTAAATGCCAATGTGTTTATCAAATTGATTTTAATGCATCCTCATTATATGTAAAAAATTTCATGGAGAATTATGAATGAATAGTTGTACAGTTAAGTACACTGACACAATGCAGTGTATTGGTAAAAGCACGGACTTCAAAACCAGAGCAGCTAAATTCAAACCATAGTTCTGCGCCTTGTTATCTGTATGACTCTAGGCAAGAGACCACATCTCTCCAAGCATTGATTTCTTCATCTATCACATGGAAAAAAACTAGACCTGCCTCATAAGGTAATATAGAAATTAGGTGAGATGTCAAATGCAGGTAAAAAAGAAGATATTTTGTACTTTCAGATTCTGTGCAAGGAGGGGGCAGAAGTAGAGAGCACAGCATGGGAGGTAAGAACGAAGCAGAAGTTTGGGCAGCCAGAGAACTCCAAGGAAGTCCAGAGTAACCCGGTGACGGGCAGAGGGAGCTAAAGAGCACTGGGGAGTGGAATGAAGTTGAACGTCACACTTTTGCCTGTGTTCCACCTGCTCTCATGGTTTCTGGTTTAAAGAGATGAGCTGAAGGGCCAGGTTAAGAAAAGGAAGGAAATATTCCATCGAGGCAGAATATTACTCCAAAACTTGCAGGTCCCTCCTCCTCCCTGTTTTTCTCCCCATGTTTCTAATTCCTCACACTCACTACTCCAGGCCTACTTATAGTTCCTCGGCTAACACGCCTATTCTCATTATAACATACACACACAGAATCTCATACATAGCCTCACACATACACAAAGAGACACAAACATGCACACATGTACATATATCCTTTACACTTGACCCCTAACCACTCCAAACAGTTCAAGGGACCCACAACTGAGTAGTAGGAATTGATAGTGTTAGTAAAATACAACTGATAGGGCTTCCGGTTAAACTTGACAGATTGAACATGTGCATATTTCTCCACTTCTCCTCAAATCCCATGAAAATGGAGGGCAATGCTTAAATTGTGGATGCTAGAAAGTAGATGGACAGTGGTTAAGTGACTTAACAGACCAGAAAGACTGAAACCTAAACTAAAAGGAAAGTGGTTTGTGCTGCAGACCCCAGAAAAACTGACTTGGAGTCACTAGAAACCTCTGGAGACAGGGTAGAAGAAAGGAAGGGACTGCCCAACAGAGGCGGAGGTGAGTCACTGCACGAAATGCAAGGGGTTATGTCCATTATACTTCAATAAATCTGTTAAATTTACTGAAAAATTTAACAGAAGAAAAAAGCAAAGAACAACCACAACACACAACACACACACAACCCTACCAGAAAGGGGAGATTAAGTAGAAACTAACATCCTAAATGGTAAGACACCACCCCACTCCCAATTCCTGGAACTCTGGCAGCCAAGCTTATACCTCCAGGCAGAAAATACAGAGAATTGCTCTACAGAAACTGACAGGCCCAACAACAAAGAACTACAGATGGTGGTACTTAGGGGTCCTCCAATAAAATAGCTGAGTCCCTATGTGATCAGCCATCACTTAGTACAATCCCTGTTCCCTCATATGCATCTTTCAATCATCTTTTTAGCACTTCCCTCTGAAATAAAATGGAAAGCCATTTGAGAGGATCTTTGAACATAAAGGAGAGAGATCAAAATGAAAGAAAAAGAACTCAAAAGAGACAACACAGGAAACAAAAGAAAAATTCAAACACTCAGAAAGCATTATTTCGAAGATACTGAGACAAGCGTTCCAGCAGTGCCAAGACAAAGACTGAGACACCAGTGGAAAAGTAGAATCAAAAGAGAGACTCTTATCCATGTGTGTGCTAATGAATGCAAGTGCTAAGATTATGTGTTTTACGTTGTCTTTATATATGATTTTTTTTATCCTGTACTTAACTAATAAGGAAGATAATTAAAGCTAAAATAAGGATCCAAATAAGGTATCCATGAATAAAGAACAAAATGCCATATAATGTAAAGACAGAATTTTAAAAATTCAATTGATTAGGAAACAAAGTTGGAAAAACATCTTACAGTAAAACAAAAAGACAAAGAGATGGGAAAAAAAAGAGAAATGAGAAAACAGAGAACCAGTCAAGAAGATACAACATCAGACTTATGTAAGTTCCAGAAACTGAGCACAGGAAGTTCAGTAGAGAGAAATGATCAAAGATATAATACACAGAATTTCCTGGAACTAAAACTACCTAGATTTTAAATTTTTCCAGATTAAAAGAATCTAGCAAGTATTCCATGCGATAAACAAACAAACAAACAAAAAACACAAACCATCCTCATGAAATTTCAGAACAGTGGGAATTAGGAAAGATCCTAAAAGCACCCAGGAAGGAAACCAAAAAGCAAAACAAGGGCTTCCCTGGTGGCACAGTGGTTAAGAATCCGCCTGCCAATGCAGGGGACAGGGGTTCGAGCCCTACTCTGGGAAGATCCCACATGCCGCGTAGCAACTAAGCCCGCGAGCCACAACTACTGAGCCTGTGCTCTGGAGCCCGCGAGCCACAACTACTGAGCCCGAGTGCCACAGCTGCTGAAGCCCACGCACCTAGAGCCCGTGCTCCACAACTAGAGAAGCCGCCCAACGAGAAGCCCGCGCACCACAAGGAAGAGTAGCCCTCGCTCGCCACAACTAGAGAAAAGCCCACGTGCGGCAACAAAGACTCAAGGCAGCCAAAACTAAAAATAAATAAATAAATTTACAAACAAAACAAAAAACAGGTAAGAAGAATCGTATCCGATTTCTCAAAAACAGAAGAAATTAGAAGACGATAAAGCAATGTCTACAAAATTCTGAGGAAACATCATCTCTAGCCAAGAATTCTAGGCCAACCAAACTATGAATCAAGTGGGGAGGTCAAATAAAGATATTTCCAGACACAGAGGACCTTAAAAAAAAAGAAACCCAAAAATGTATTCTTTCTTAGAAAGCTTCAGGAAGATGTGTTGCAGCCAGACAACAAGGGATCCAGGAACAGAGACTCCAGCACAGGAAGGAGGCCAAAAGAATCCCAGGATAGCATCGGAGACAGCCAAGTGTGAAGCAATCAGAGATAACAACCAGTCCACATGGGGGAGTTGTATGGAAGGCTCCAGGAGAGATGGCTTCTAGAGGAAAAAGGAATTATTGGATTACTTCATGTGTTTAAACGGAACAAAAAGAGCTTTACAGCTCCAGTGGAATGTGTAGGAATGAATTACTGATAGACACATAGAAAACTAAGCAAATGAAAAAGCAAGTCAATTAACAATGACAAGAAAAGAAGTTGCAAAAGAAATGAAATTATAGAGCACTATATGACAGCTGTGGGTGATATTGACAAAGTCGTGATGAACAAAAATAGTGAGATAGCTAAATTGAGATGGAAGAAGAGACATTAGGGAAGTACGTAAAAGCAGTGATTTAAGAAAGCAAAATCCTCATCTTTTTATTTTAGGTATTTAGTTGAATGGCAAAGGAAAAGAGCTAAGAGGTGAAAGTGGTTCCCTGTAAGAGGCAGAATAAGGATGAGCAGGCAGGAGGCAAAGAACCATTGTTTTTGCTTAAGCTAAATTAATGAAGATACTTTTGGCTACCAGTAGCAGGAAACTAAACTAACAGTGGCTTATCACATAAGGACATTTGTTGTTTACTTTAAAATATATATGCAGAAGTAGATGGCCCCAGGGTTGATTTGGAAGCTCAGTGACATCACTGAGGGCTCATTTCTTTCCAACCTTCTGTTGCACAATCCTCACCTTTGTCCACTCAGAATCACAGAATGGCTGCCACAGCTCCAAACATCATGTTTTCACAGATAGGACATCGAGAAGTGAGCAGCCAATGACCGAGGGAGAGTTGTCCTCATGTAACAGTTAGGATTAACTTGGTAATGAGAACAGAGATTCAAAGAAAGAGTGACTAGAACAGACAGAACATTGATACATGTAAGAGTTTAGAGGTAGGTAGTCCAGGGCTGCTATGGAGGGTCTGCTCATTATCTCCTCAGAGAACAAGGCTCCTTCCCTCTTGTTGCTCCACTAGACACGGCTTCCATTCCCAAGGCCACGTCATGGTTCCAGATGTTACTCTCAGCCATCATGTCAACATTTCAGCCAGCAGGAAGGAGAATAAAAGGGCAGCACAGGAGAGCTTTCTTTTAGGGAAATTTCCTGAAAGCTGCTACAAAACACTTCTGCTGGCCAGAATGTAGTCCCAAAGTCACAAGTAGCTACCAGGGAGGCTGGAGAATGTAGTATTTATCCTTGGTAGCCACATGCACAGAAAAAAACAATTAGAGGTTCTAAAAAGGGAAGAACAAAAGAACAAATGCCTTGCAGTTTCTACCACAATTAAAAAGGGAAAATCTTTCCTGAAAAAGCCCTGGCAGAGTCCCTCTTACATCTCATTAGCCAGAACTGGGTCACATGGCCACCCTCAGCTGACAGAGGCTAGTAAAGGGAAGGTCTGGGTTTGCATGTTCTGTGATGGGAAGTGAGCAAAGGAGAAATGGGTATAACCAACTAACAGAGTCTCCTAAATCTTGTAGTACAATTTGACCTTAAAAAGCTACAAATACATATTACTCTTTTTTGTTTGTTTGTTTGTTTTTTGGTTTTTTGCGCTACGCGGGCCTTTCACTGCCGTGGCCTCTCCCGTTGTGGAGCACAGGCCCCGGACGTGCAGGCTTAGCGGCCATGGCTCACGGGCACAGCCGCTCCGCGGCATGTGGGATCTTCCCGGACCGGGGCACGAACCCGTGCCCCTGCATCGGCAGGCGGACTCTCAACCACTGCGCCACCAGGGAAGCCCTATTACTCTTATTTTTAATGTATATAAATAATATATAAATACATTTAAGTTTCTGTGAGAAGGTTATGGGAAAAGTTATTAAGAACAGCTGCCACCTCCCTCCACCTTCTTAGTCAATAAACACAAAGAGGGAGAAAGTTACAAGGTCAAAATACATACACATAAATGGTAGCAAAGGCTACTCAAATAGTCTATTTCATTCTTTGCCAGATTGACTTTTGTCATTCATTCAACATTTATTGACGATACCTGCTCTGTACAAAAGGACTGTGGACATGACTGAGTCTTGGCCTTCAAACGGTCACAGCTTAGAAGGAAAGAGAGACACGGAAGCCATTTTTTACAATACAAACTGATAAGCCCTATGATGGAAGAATGCACTGGGTTGCACCTCAGCAACCCAAAGCAGGGCCGTCTCAGCCCAGGGGCACTCTCCTATAGAGGTGATTTTTGAGATGTGGTTTGAAAGATAGGCAGAAATTTGCCAGGTGAAGAAAGAGGCATGGAAAGTAATCTAGCCCACAGATGACTGAGTACCAAGGCATGGATCATATTACAGCTTGGAAAAATAAGCCTACATTCTTATCTTGACTATCACAGATATATGAAAGGCTGGGCACATAGTTGGCACTCAATAAACACCTTGTGGATTGAATCATGATGAGGAGGAACTCTCTTAATTTATGCCAATTTACCAGTATTCTAGAAAAGGGGTTGGCAAACTATGGCCCTCAGGCCAAATCCCACCCCCTGCCTGTTTTGTAGATAAAGTTTTATTACAACATTACTACACCATTTCATTTACACATTGTCTATGGCTGCTTTTATGCTACAATGGCAGAGTTGAGTTCACAGAGATAAAAACTATGTGAACTGCACAGCCAAAAGCATTTACCATGTGGCCCTTTATAGAAAACCTTCTATTCCCTTTAAAATATACAACACTCTGAGCTCAAAGCTAGTAAGTAATAAGTAATACACTATTTCCTCCCACCGGTTGAGGTTTATACTTTCCAAGAGTAAATTGTTCCCAAATGTGTTTCAGCATTTGTTAATGTAAGTTTTGAACATGTAACTTTTAAATGTAACATTTATGTGTTAATTGTAAGTATCTAATTTAATGAAATATTGTATATACGGATAAAATATGAATCTGGAAAGGAAGAGTTGTTTCTATAAAAACTAAAGTGGGATGCTTAAAAAAAAATCTCCATCATCACATGCTAATAAAAACTGTTACTGAGTTAGATGGGAGTGAGACAACTACAAAAGATTGGGGGTGGGTAGGTATCGTAAAATTTTAAGATTCTACTTTGTAAGTGAATATAACTTTTCACTCCATTTTTTTTAAAAAACCTAAAATTAGAAATCAGAGCTGATGCACTGGGGGGACTGGTTTATACAAGAAAGGCAACACAGAATTCTAATCAGCGACATGTCCTCTAAGAGGAGTCTTGGCCCTACATCCACAGACTGGTACTCACCTAGAAGTTGAGGTTAAAAAGAACAACTATTTTAAGTTAGTGAGTGAGTAAGTAAGTAAATAAGTAGATAGATAAGTAAATATTAGTGTATATTTTCATCTTTTTTTTTTTATAATTCTCTAATTTAACTAACTTTCTACTGTGAGGCGAGAAAAGAATGAAGTAACTTTACGCGCAAGATTACAACCTCTTAAGTTTGATGAGGCCAATCTAGCTCTGCTAAACTCACCCCTCACTCAGTCACTACCTTGGTGCTCCAGCCTATGGGCACCCATTTCCAAGCCCAGGGCTGGTCCCAGGAAGGTTAGACAACCAGGACTCAGACCTCACTCTCCTGGCTCTGGATCAGGAAGGACAAGACAAGCCCACACCATCCCAAGTAAGAGCAAAGATTAATTTAAAAGTAAGCCTGAGAATGCCACCTCATTAAATCCCCAAACTGTGACATCTAAGGTCTGACAAGCCAGCCTAGGAATAAAATGAATGAAATAAGACAGGCCCTCTCCCCCTGCCAGTCACACAAATTCAAAGTTCAGAAAGCCTTTAATTTGGTGTCTTTGCCCACCACCTCAGAGAACCCTAGATCTACCTTCAGTCTGAAGCTTCCTGCTTCCTTGGGACCCTAAAAATAATTGTTCCTTGAGGTGCATTAACTCTTTACAACAGAGAGCCAATTACATTTAATTAGTTTAAAACAGCTGGTTATTTCCTTGAGATCCTTGATTAAACATCATTTTTCCAAAGAAGAATCTATTTGTTTTGTAGCTAGACAATTATCCTGTTTGCCCCCCAGAGATGATCCCTTCCAGGAAAAGGGCTTCCTTGTTCAAAAGTGGGTAAGGAAGGCTGAATGGGTGCCCCAGGCATCCTGGGCCCTACAGGAGCCCCCTGAAGGAGCCCTGTGTCCTTCAAGGTCACTCCTGGCTCTTGGCTTCTCCACTGCCACCCATTACAGAGCTATGCAGGCAGGAGACACCCCCCCAAAAAAAACACTCTGAAGATGAGGAGCAAGACAATGATGAAAAAACCAGAGCGCAAACTCCACAGACACCTGCCCTTCAACCAAGCAAGATTCCAAATGCAGCACTGCCCTTCCCCTCTCAGAGCCTCCACCAGCGTTGTTTGCCCACCTCCACTCCGACAATTTCAGGTGCAGCGAGGTCTCCCCTCTTCAGTGTCTTTCCCCAATACTAGGTAGGTCCTTCCAACATTGTGCTCTGCCCACCCCTGTGTCTACCAAGAGGTATAAAGAGCATTTGTGGGCTTCCCTGGTGGCGCAGTGGTTGAGAGTCCGCCTGCCGATGCAGGGGACGCGGGTTCGTGCCCCGGTCCGGGAAGATCCCACATGCTGTGGAGCGGCTGGGCCTGTGAGCCATGGCCACTGAGCCTGCGCGTCCAGAGCCCGTGCTCCACAATGGCAGAGGCCACAACAGTGAGAGGCCCGTGTACTACAAAAAATAAAGAAAGAAAGAAAGAACATTTGTTGTGCACAATGGCTTAAATTCTGTCTATTTTCTCTCTCCTAGTGTCACTCCAACTTAACCATGTCACGTCTATGCCACATGCCTTATTCTTCCTTTATCTCTCCCACAGTGTTCAGCAAAACATGTTTTCTTTTCCTTCTCATCTACCTATAGTCTTTTCAGAGCCCTTCAAATGGTACCCGGGGTCCAACAAATGGAAGCCTAACTTGGGCCAATTCCTTAAACTTAGGAGCCATATGAACACAAAGCTTCCCAAACTTTTCCAGTAAAAATCCACAAATGAACAATCTCAGAACTGCCTGTCCTATACCATAGCATAACTATGTTTGGTTATGAGCAGAGGGAATAAAATTGCAGTCCCCAGTTCAGGCGTGGTAGGCGGCCTCCAAGATGGTGCATAATCCTCTCGGCCTGTGCGTGGGCTAGACCTATGGACTCACTTCTAATTAATAAAATTTGACACAGCCATGGGATGTCACTTCTGAGATTAGGTTATGAAAAGACTGTGCTTCTGTCTAGGTTCTCTTTCTTTCCCTCTCCTCCACCTTATCTTGTCTCTTCCCTCTCCCTCTCCCTCTCCCTCTCTCTCTCCCTCTCTCTCTCTCTCTCTCTCTCTCTCTCTCTCTCTCGGAAGGGACCACAGGGCAAGAAAAAATGGCAACCCCGGCCAACATCCACAGGAGACCGGAGGCCTGCCTGCAGCCGTGTGAATGCACTTAGAAGCAAATCCTCCCCTCTCAGGCCCTGAGATGACTTCCATCCCAGCCGATGCCTTGATTGCAGCCTTGTGAGAGACCCTGAGCCAGAAGCGCCCAGCTAAGCATTGGGTTTATTGCACTAAGGTGCTAAAATTTGGAGTAATTTGTTACAGAGCCATAGATAACTAATACACAAGTTTTCAACAATTACCGGAAATTTTTTCTATAAAACAAGTTAGGGCTTCCCTGGTGGCGCAGTGGTTGAGAGTCCGCCTGCCGATGCAGGGGACGCGGGTTCGTGCCCCAGTCCGGGAAGATCGCACATGCCGCGGAGCGGCTGGGCCTGTGAGCCATGGCCACTGAGCCTGCGCATCCAGAGCCTGTGCTCCGCAACGGGAGAGGCCACAACAGTGAGAGGCCCGCGTACCGCAAAAAAACAAAAAACAAAAAACAAAAAAAAACAAGTTAAATCTAATGTGGGTCTGCTCCTCCTCCCTCCCCTGCCAGACTGGCAGGAAATTATCTTATTCAGTCCTATAAATTTCTACCCACATCTACTCCTCTAAGGTCTTATCAAAGTCCCAGGGCATTTAGGACAGAATATTTGGGAAAGGGCCTCTGGTTCTTGGTGTGTACTGGTCACCACTAATAGACTCATTACCCAACTACACTTGGCCCTTGGAGTTAGGGGTCAGGGAGTTCCACACTTTCTCTGCTAAGCCTCAGCTTGGCCCTCACTGGGACTTTTGCTGAGGCTGGAGCCCAACATCCAGCACCCTGGGCCCAGCTTCCCTTCCGCAGTCTGGTAAGCTCCCAGTCGGGCCCTCACACACCTTCATCACTTCCTAGGCTTCTGGGATTCTCCCTTCTCTTGCCACTTCCACTCTCCTCTCTACAGCCCTCCATGCCCAAACAGACACACACACATACTCTTAGCATAATTTCAGAGTTTCAGGTTTGGGAAAAAAAACCGGAAAATAGATTATCTTCAAGAAACTACTACGAAAAGGAAACACAATGGCCTTCTCCAAATCCAGAAAAATATACAAATAGTTCTCGTTCCTTCTAATGCTTCAGTTGCCTCAAAAAATATATAAATTGGGCTTCCCTGGTGGCGCAGTGGTTGCGAGTCCGCCTGCCGACGCAGGGGACACGGGGTCGTGCCCCGGTCCGGGAAGATCCCACGTGCCGCGGAGCGGCCGGGCCCCTGAGCCTGCGCGTCCGGAGCCTGTGCTCCGCAACGGGAGAGGCCACAACAGTGAGAGGCCTGCGGACCCCGTCCTCTGATTTCTACTTCTCTTCATATTACATCCTTGTGTCCATTTTTTAACACTTATAATAATTATCCACTATACTTCAAGGTCATTGAAAGTAAGAAATATGTATGTGTATAGCCTCATAGATGCCATGGGTTATGCTGGGCACTGGAGATATCTACAAGACTCTCTCTCTCTCTCTCTATATGTGTATATATATATATATATATATATATATATAAATTAATGCTTCAATAAATAATTCCACCATGATTTTCCCCCAAATATTTAAGAAAACATTCATACCCCAAGACAGATTGCCATGCTTACCCTAGGGATCTGAATACCTTATAGTAAACTGTAGCAAACCATCACCTACTGCTCCCTCCCTGCTACCCACACACAGGCCTCTAAAAAGAAGCTCAATAATGGGGCAACATGATGTTTTCTAGTAGGAACTGACTTTTTCCTAACTCTCTCCTCACCCTGTTACAGAACAGCCCAAGCAACCAGCCATGAGACAAGCATCATGCAGGCATAACTGAAATAAGCTTGTTAACTTCTGTGTATGATTTCAGTGGAACCAAGGAGATCTTTATTGACCCAAAATATCTTCTGAGGGTTCTGCAACAGTGATTGAATTGGGTTGAAAGCGTTGTTACTCCAAAGTTGAATTACCCATTGACCTGTTTTTAGCCAGGAGCACCTTCTGACAGTTTAGCTTATCAGTTCTTTTCTAACAGCCAGCTTATTGAAAAAAGTGTTTGGGTTCATATGTGAGTGAAAGAATAAGAAGAAAGAGATTTTGAACAGCAGCAGTGAAGGCATTTTGAATATAAAGCCCAAGGCGGCCAGTGAGAGAGAAAGGAATAGAAAAACGCCTCCCTTTACTGTAAATGTGACATGACTACTGAGGTTATGACAATATGTACTATTATGGTTATTCTACGAAGACCAGAAAAGATGAAGGCCACTCCTAGAACCAGATAGTGTCTCATGAAGGGTTAGTGTCCAATTCTAAGAGTACAGGCTAGTCCTTGAAGAAGAAAAACCAAGAGCTGAAAGGTCTAGACATCAGCGTCCTGCCTGGACCGGCATCACTAGGTAATATGTATAAAGATGGTTTCCTCCCTGTGAGGGGAGACCAGGAGCTGGGAATAAAAGATATCAGGCTGGGTCTCCAAGAATGGGATAGGAACAGCCTGAACTCAAGAGAAATATATTGTCTAGATTGACAGTGCTCTCTCTATGGTAGAAAGACTCTCAGCTTGACACTCAACTTGTGGTTGAGATCAAGTCAGTTGGGCAACTGCCTGGAGTGCCCCCCTAGAAGGGGCTACACTACCACTGGAAATGCAGCAAAGAGGAGACTGTATTTACTAAAGCTCTTCTTAAGGAAAAAGCATACTGATTAACAAATCACTTGGGAGGGAGGATGGGGAGAGATCCCTGAGGTCAGGTCTTCCATGTATGATGAAACCAGTCAATTGTTAAGCTTTTGGTTTGCTAGATGGGATATGAAAATTTGAGTTAGTGGTTAAATTATTCAGGGATCATCAGTGTAAGGCTAAGCTCTACTACCAGAAGTCTTTCTGCTTCCCAAACACAAAAGGATATCAGATTAAAGGAGCACAGTGCTACTATCCTTCTTGTGGGGTTAGGTCTATTCTAGCTCTACTCATGAGAAGACCTACTTGAATGTCTACTCTTGGCTTGACCACTGAGAAACAAGGGAAAGGATACTTGTAACTCACTTGGGACAGAGGGCTAAGGGGCAGCATTCTCCTGGGGCCAGTTGTGTTGTTCTCATTTAAGAAACCTCAAAAGGAAAATGAATCTATGTACAGGCCAACACTCTCGTCGCTTCCTCCCTCCCCCAGGAGATTCTCCTCTACTTACGGCCAATCTCTGAAGAACTGGAGTTTGTCTGTTTGCTAGTAATTAAAAGGTATTATTTCCTTGTGGGGAGCACTGGCCATCCCTGACGAGAGAAGTCACAAGAGGAGAGACAGACCTTTGAAAATAAAGATCATCTTGTTCCCAGATTTTCAGAGGACCTGCCTGGACATGGATTTACTGGTTAGAAAGTGCTGTCATAACAAAAATTCTTAAAAATAATAGAAGGCTAATGTTCTGGGCTTCCCTGGTGGCGCAGTGGTTGGGAGTTCGCCTGCCAATGCAGGGGACACGGTTTCAAGCCCTGGTCCAGGAAGATCCCACATACCACAGAGTGGCTAAGCCCAGGCACCACAACTACTGAGCCTGTGCTCTAGAGCCCAAGAGCCACAACTACTGAAGCCCACGCGCCTAGAGCTCATGCTCTGCAACAAGAGAAGCCACCGCAATGAGAAGCCCGCGCACTGCAACAAAGAGTGGCCCCTGCTCGCCGCAACTAGAGAAAGCCCGTGCAGCAACAAAGACCCAACGCAGCCAAAAATTAAAAATTAAAAAAATAATTTAAAAAAAGAATGTTATTGCCCTTTAAAAAAAAGTCTAATATTCTAGCTATGTATTGTACATATGTATACAATATATGTATAACTGAACCACTTTGCTGTACACCTGAAACTAACACATTGTAAATCAACTATGAGTCAATAAAAAAAATGTTTTAAAGAATTCTTAAAAATAATAAAAGTCTAATATTCCAGCTAGTCTTCTCTCCTCTTAACAGGTGAGTTTACCTCTGCAGCAGCAATACAAGCAGGAAGAAAACTAAAGACTGGCTCATGGTGTCTGCTTTTCCTCACCAAATACATTGCACTTCCACTTTCTGCTTCCTCCGCTGGCCCTACCATCAAAAGGCACCAGATCTGAGACTCCCAGAGAGCTCTTCTCCTTTTGTCCCCAACATAGACAGTCCCGAAATAAGATTCCCAGGACACAACAGTGTACTTGAGCTTCCAAAGTAGCCTGAGCCCATACAAATTTTTCATTCTTTGATGGCCACCTCTCCTAATCCTAACCTTATCCCTAGGCTAGAAATTATAACACCATTAGAGCTTAAAGGATCTTTAAAGAACATCTAACTCACCTTCATCTTTTTTTTTTTTTTTTTTTTTTTTTTTTTTTTTTTTGAGGAGGAGATTCATAAACAACTAACTAAATTAGTGATGATAAAAATGTTTTCTCATAGAGTTGTTGTAAAGATTAAACAAGAAAACGCCCCTGTATTTGGTTGCAGGGACATTCTGGGAATTTTGGAGACTTGAAGCCCAGCCACCCTCTCAGGAAAACTCCAGGGGATTGTTTCTACTACAGCAGACAGTTGCTGGAGTTGGAAATTGAGTATGGCTTGGAGGGAGGTTTTGCGGTACGCGGGCCTCTCACTGCTGTGGCCTCTCCCGTTGCGGAGCACAGGCTCCGGACGCGCAGGCTCAGCAGCCATGGCTCACGGGCCCAGCCGCTCCGCGGCATGTGGGATCTTCCCGGACCGGGGCACAAACCCGTGTCCACTGCATGGGCAGGCGGACTCTCAACCACTGTGCCACCAGGGAAACCCCAACTTTTTATACATAAAAAAGTCAAGTTTAAAAAGGAGCAGTCATTTGTGCAAGTTTTCACAGCTGTTTGCAGCAAAACACAGACAAGTTCTGTGTAGTCAACTTACAAGAGTAACTGCTGCCTAAAGCCTGGTTTCCATCTGTCCTTAGCCTGATTTCACTCAGTCTCAATTTAGTTAGCTGTGTCCTCCAGCTACCTTGTCTGAAGATCGTTCTCAAGGTCACACTCTACAGGACCACCTCAAAATTCTGCTGCTGAGGGCCAGGGTGATCCATGAATCACTTACTAACTTCCTTAATTCAAGGTTGCTAAGGGGCTCTCAAGTAACATCCTCTTACACAACTAGCAAAATTAGTTCTCCTTTTAAAGGTTAGCTCAAAGGGGAATAACTGCTCCCTCTCCCACAGCCTGAGGTCATCGCTGAAAGGCAGCATTTGGATGAGTGTCGCGGAAGTCGGCCTGGGGAGGAGACATCCACAGAGCTAGTTCTCAGGTCTGAATCTACAGCTTGACCTCAAATGAGGTATGAAATCCCACCCTTCATGTTTGATCTGGAGGTTTAAGACTTTTGTCCCTGTGAAAATGCAAATATCCCTGTCAACTGTGCCATCAAGACGTCAACAAATGGAGAATCAGAGTGTATGGGTGGTGGGGAGGGAAGGGAGAGCAAAGAGCTAAGAGGCCTGTTTTGGGGAAGGGAAGGATGAGAAGAATAAAAGGGGTGGAGGGGTTTCTCCAAAAGCTGATGGGGCAGAAGACAAAGCAGGGAAACCCAGGAAAGAAGTTTGCCCCACTCACCCCTCACCGCCCCCCCGTATCTCTTTTAATGAGAAGTTTGCCCTCTCTCCTTGGTCGTTCACAGTTACCTTGAAGAGGCTGATCCTGTGGTGCCCACAGCAGCTCCGTTTGCAGAAAAGAGAAGCCCAATTAGCTCCAAGGAGGAATTATTTCACAATCACCCCCACCTTCACCCACTCAGGACGCCCACATCTCTGACCCTAAACACCTAAAGGGTGTGGGCTACTCTTCCCTCTCCTAGAAAAATAAGGGCACTCTTTCAAAACTTCTAAGCTCTAAGATGCAACAGAGGAAACACAGAAGAAAAATACCTTCCTGTTTTCCCCCAACTTTGTTTTAGGAGAGATAGGATTTATAAAAAAACTTTTTTTTCCGTCACTTGGACTTCATTGTTTGACATAAATATTTTTGCCTTCCTTTTTCTTCTTCCGGTTATCCCTTCGTTTTTCTGTTTCTCGATAGACTACTGCAATGGGTGAGACAAACTGCACGGTCTGAGGATACATTCCTTATAAGACTGCTCTCATTTCAGACACCAGTCGCAAGTTTGGAGCCCCAAGGCCATTCTCACTTCACACCAGCTGACTAAGAGTTCAAGGATTTCCACAACCACTCTCAGGTTTGATAACCTGCTAGAATGACTCACAGAACTCAGGAAGGTGCTATACTTATGATTATGGTTTTATTATATCAAATGGATGTAAATTAGAACCAGCTAAAGGAAGAGAATTGTGAGGTCTGGGAAGGTTCCAAACACAAATCTTCTGTCATCTTCAGATGGGTTACCCTCCCTCCCAGCATCGATATGTGGCAATTCACCCAGAGTAATGCCAACCAGAGAAGCTCACCCAAGCTTCAGTATCCAGAGTTTTTAACTAAAGTTTCATTATGTAGACACAATTGATTGAATCATTGCCCTCTTGATTGATCTCAATTTCCAGCCCCCTCCCCTCCCTGGAGGTCAAGCTGAAACTCTACCTGCCTCAAACTCCAACCCTCTAATCACATGCTTGCTCCTCTGGTGTGGCCAGAAGACTACCATGAGTCATCTTGTTAGCACAAGCTACCTGGTGGCCCACCATGAGTCACCTCATTAGCATAAACTATGGTCAGGTGTGCTCTGAGGGGCCCCCTTGAATAGCAAAGACTCCCCTATCATTCTGGAGATTCCAAGGGTTTAGAGGTTTTACCTCCCAGGAGCAGGGACAAATACCAGACTTCTCTTTGGGTAAGTTTAATTCTTCACTATGTAATTACAAAAAAAAAAAAAAAAGTATCTGGCATGTGTTAAAAACGTACAAGTCACTGATAGCAGATGGGCAGTTCAACACAGTTGAACACATAGCACAGTTTAGGATGTTGATAAATGTCAAACATCCATTGAAAAGCGGATGGTTGGATTGCTTAAGTAGTGCTTTGGGAGGGGAAATGATCTGCTTTAGCTGACTATCTTTTTTTAAAGACAGCCAAACCTAATCCTTCAGCATTGACCTCCTAGATTAGTTGGGAGGCCTGACAGTGGTAGAAGCATGTGCTATTACCTTGAAACCACATAGTTGGTCTCAGCTAAAAACTGATAAACCTCTCCTAAAATATTCAAGGATTTTCTCCTTTTTTCTGGCAAAAACAAAAAGAGAAAAAAATAGTACTAAAATATAAAAAAATCAAATCATGTGCCCTTGAGTTGATACTAAGGAGAGATTCAAAATGTGCTCTGCCAGGTCTTGGAAACTGCAAGTTCCCAGCCCTGCCCTGTGCCGGGGCCATCCATCACAACCTCTCCTCCACTGTCCTTTCCCTGTGTGACGATCTCACAGAAGGATATGAAAATTCTTGTCATGACAGATGCTCAAATTAGACTTAGAATGCTTTTGTGAGCAACCACAGCAGCACTTAGGAGCATTGCTCCAGCAATTTCAAAGAGCATATTCGTTCTTATTTGTGTGTTTTTAAAGAAAAGTAATGATCCCCAGCCCTGCCTTCCTAGACACAATTCCCTTCCTTGGATTTTGCAAAATTTCAATTCAACTAGAGGTATATGATGTCCCTAGCACTCTGCAAAGGTGAATAGGGAAACCCGTAGGAAGAGAAAATATGGTCCCCACCCTCAAGGAGTTTCTAATCCAGTTCAAAGATATAATACTAACATATATAAATCCTGTATCAAAAAAGTAGATGACATAATGAATATCTTAGGAATCCAAGATGCAGAAATGTTAGTGCTCAATTGAATCTAGAGAAAGGCTTCTGAAAGGATGTAAAATTTAAGTTAGGCTTTGAAAAACGATAGGAATCTTAGCCCATCAGGGTGTGTTGTGGGGAGACAGTCTAGAAAGACAGCTAGGACAAGGAAGGGTGTAGACATAGGAAAGAGGAAACTGTTTGATTATTTGGGAAGGCTTTTTGGGGTGTTAGAGAAGTGTAAAGCATTGTCCCTGCCCTTGGAGACATCAAAGTCTTTTTTTTTTAATATTCAAATTAGAGATAGAGAAAAAGGATTTCTAACTAGTTGTCTTATTACTTAAATGGACCTGCAAGCGCTTATGTGGCAGAAAAAGAATGAGCAAATATTTGATAGGTATTTGAATAGGACTATATCCTGTCATTCTATCATGAAGGAAAATTACTTCTTAGAGAAACTATATTCCTTAATTATGTGTTAGCTCAGAAGATACTTTTCTGACCCCAAGTTCCTGCTGTGAAATACAACACTGGGTGAAATTCCAACACATAAACAGGTATTCACAAGACAAATGGCATCACAGGAAAAACCACTTACAAGGAGAATTCTAATTTAACAAATGTCCTTCAAAGTTCTGGTCACACTGCGTACAGGCCAACAACTCAAACTAACATTGTTTTGATGCCACGAGGCTGAGATGGCCAGAGGTGGCAGGACTGGAATCCATAGTAAAATAGAAACTTATATGATGGCCTCAACATAACCATACATATTTCAGTAGGAATAAACCCAAATTTTAAGTATAAGATGTAGAAGATATGGCTTAATAACTAAAGGTAAAAACCAGGAGTCACGAATACAATGCGGCTACCCCCAAAGAGAGCAAAAGCAAGCTCAGGCTATGTTAACAGCAAGTCAGTGTCTAGAGGCGGGGAGGGGAGTGTCCGATCCAGTCTACACAGGTAGCATTTCCCAGCATCACCACACACTTTAAATAGGGGTATAGAGATCCAGGGGTTAGTATAAGAACAATCCATGAAACTCAGCCTGAAAAGTATCAGCCCAGGGAAAAGAGGGATGTAATTGTTGACTTCAGAGATCTGAAGGGTTCCACCAAGCAAAGGCATTAGATTGTGCACTTCCCAAACTTTCCAAACCAAAAACCAGGACACATTCCATGACGAAGAGTCTTCGTGTCACTTTCAAGTGTGAGAAACAACCTAGGGCATGTGGTTTGAATACCAAAAGTTGAAAATTTCCAGGACCTCGAGATGTTTTATAAAGGCAGTAAATATTTGAAATCAGATATTGTGCTCTAGAAAATCTGGGGCTTCTGATTACATAATATAATTACAGTGAAGGAGTCCAAATTGTAGGATGATAAATTCTAGCTCAGCACAAGGGAAAAGACGTTACGGAAAAACTCAAACGAACTTTTTGGCCAGCCCCGATATTTTAACAGAAAGACTTCTCCAAAGACCAAGTATTCTAAATACCTCAGGAAGAAGAGACTTTTGTATTAAAAATTTATTGTGAACCTGTTGTATAAAAGCCATTACCCTACCCTTAAGTCATTCAAGATCTAGAGTGGAAGCCAAGCAAGGGAATAGACAACTATAATACCCAGAGTGAAAAGTCGTATGATAGAGATAAGAAAAATGTAGGATGAAAGCCTGAGGAGTGGAGAGCAGGGGCAGCAACATTTGAGTTTAATCTCATGGTTTGGTTGAGGAACGGAAAATCTTAGATTGTGATCACCCAGAAATCAGAGATACAAGTGGAGAGGGCATTGCCACAGTGCAGGAAAGATATGGCAACAGCCAGAGCTAGGGCAAAAGTGATGGGGAAAAAGAGTAGTGGATAAATTTAATATTCATCAAGGAAGGAGAATAAATAGGACTTGGACTGGTGGATGAGGAAAAAGAGTGTCAATGAGAGCTGGATTTCCCTGAAATTTGGTAGCAGCATTCCCCAAGACAGAGAATAGATAGCAAGCAGTTTTGCTGAAGATGAATTCAGTCCTGAACTGGCTGAATTTGAGAGTAGATATAAAAAACAACCACATGCAGACATCAAGCAAGCAGCTAGATATGTGGGTCTAGAGTTCAAATCAAGAAAAGAGCTGGAAAAGAAAGTTGAGAATATCTTGCCTTCGTCAGTTTGGGCTGTTCTAATAGACTAAGTGGTTTAAACAACAAATATTTATTTCTCACAGTTCTGGATTTCCAAGATCAAGGTCCCAGCAGATTCAGTGTCTGATGAGGGCCCACTTATTGGTTTACAGATGGCTGTCTTCTTGTTATGTCCTGACATGGCCTTTCCTTGGTGCACCCATGTAAAGAGAGAGAGCTCTCATGTCTCTTCCTTCTTTTAAAAGGGCATTAATCCCAGCACGAGGGCCCACTTTCTGACCTAATTTAACCTTAATTACCTCCCCAAATCCCCACGTCTAAATGCCATCATATTGGGGGGTAGGATTTAAACATATGAATTTAGGAGAAAATATTCAGCCCATAGTATAATTCATAGAAAGTAAATCAAAAAGACAAATAAATGAAAACTAAGAGATCTAAGAGGTCCAACATCCCAAACAAGGAGTTCCAAATAGAGTAAACAGAGAAAATATAAGGGAGGAAATAGTCAAAGAAAAAAATACAAGAATATATAATATGCATTATATAAGGAAATGAGTTTCCAGACTGAAAAGCACAAAGGCCCAATATAATGTTGAAAAAGGTTCACGTCAAGGACATAACTGTGAAACTTCAGAATCCAAAGGATAAAGAAAAGATTCTAAGAAGAAAAGAACAAATGACATGAAGAATTGGGAATGGCATCAGACTTCTCAACAGCAACATTGTAAATTAGAAGATAGTGAGGTATGTCTTCAACATAATCATTAAAAATAATGTTGAACTTACAGCTCTATACCCAGCCAACCTAGGAGATGAAAATAAAGATAGGAAAAAAAGAAAAGAAAAGAAAGATAGGAGATGTTCCCTTATATGCAAGGTCTTAAACATATACCTCCTAAGCTTGCTTTCTCAAAAAACTTCTCGAGGATAAGTTCCTGAAAACCAAAAAAGTTACTACAAAACAAGAAAGAGGAAGATGTGGGAGCCATGTAACTGGGGTCTCAGGGCAAGAGAGGCAAACAGAATCCCCAGTATGATAGGAAAGTCCCATGACAGCAGCTGAGCCGCCATTTTAGAGGGCAACTAGTCCAGATTAAAGCAGAAGGGTAAAAGCTGCTGAGAGGGAGGTTTCAAGAAGAAAATAAAACTGACAGATCTCCTGACAGGTTTATGGTGGGGAAAACTGGATTGAGAGTCACTTTACAAAACTATTGGAGGATGGGCTTCCCTGGTGGCGCAGTGGTTGAGAGTCTGCCTGCCGATACAAGGGACGCGGGTTCGTGCCCCGCTCCAGGAAGATCCCACATGCTGTGGAGCGGCTGGGCCCGTGAGTCATGGCCGCTGAGCCTGCGCGTCCAGAGCCTGTGCTCCGCAACGGGAGAGGCCACAACAGTGAGAGGCCCGCGTACAGCAAAAAAAAAAAAAAAAAAAATGCAATTTTATTTGCTTATGAGTTTGTAGATTAGCAATTTGGACCAGGCCCAAAGGTCAGTTCCTCACTCATATGACTGCTGTTATCTGGAGACTCAACTAAGACAGTGTCTAGGATGGCCTCACAATCATGTCTGGGGACTGGTACAGGCTCTCTTCTCATGGTAGGTCTAGGGGCCTCAGCTAGGACATCTGTCTGTGTTTCTTGTGGTCTATCACCCTCCAGTAGGTCAGATCAGACTCATGTACTTAAGAGCCTCAGGGCAGTGTTCTCAGAGGGTGAGAGCAAAGGTGCCTCCTCTTGAGGCCTAGGTCTAAAAGTCCCACAGCATTACTGCCAGTACAACTATTGGTCAAAGCAATTCACATGGCCATCCCAGATTCAAAGGGTTGGGAAACAGATCCTACCTCTTGATAGGAAGAGCTTCAAAGGCACATTGCAAAGAGGTATGCATACAAGATGAGAGAATTTGTTGCAGCAGTGTTTTCAAACACTTTTCTACAATGGCATATAAGAATTAAGTCTTTATCTTCTGTAGTGGGAAAACAATATAATGTCTACTGTGGAAAAATCAGTAAATCAGCATGCAATTTAGAAATATGGTAAACAGAACAAACAGCTGAAGAGTTTAAAGGGGTTGGTTTTGAAGAAGGGATCAGGGATAGAGAAAGGCAGGACAGGCAACTGCTCTTCTTATTATAAGCTACAGTGTTTGACTTTTAAAACTGTGTATATGTGACTACTTAAAAAACAAACAAAAGTAAAAGGTTTGGCTATACCAGCAATTCCACGTCTAGATATATACCAAAAGAATTGAGAACAGGGTCTCAAACAGATACGGCAATGTTCAGAGCAGCATTATTCACAATATCCGAAGGTGGAAACAACTCAAATGTCCATCAACAGATGAGTGGATAAAGAAAATATGATACATGCATCCAATGGAATATTACTCAACCTTAAAAAAGGAATGAAATTCTGACACATGCTACAACATGCGTTAACTTTGAAGACATTATGCTAAGTAAAATAGCTAGATATAAAAGAAAAAATATTAAATGATTCTACTTAGGAGGTACCTAGAGACAAAAAGTAGAATAACAGTTACCAGGAGCTGGGGTAGGGGTGAGAATAGTGAGTTAGTTTAATGGGTACAGAGTTTCAGTTTGGGAAGACAAAAATGTTCTAGAGATGGATCATGGTGATAGTTGCACAACAATGGAAATGTACTGAATGCCACTAACTGTGCACTTAAAAATGGCTAAAATGGTAAATTTTATGTTAAGTATATTTTACCACAATAAATAAATACTGTTGGAAAACAGTTTGGCTGGGGAGGGAAGGAAAGATATTGAATGGTTGATAAAGGAAGACGATGTTTGGTTGATTTCCTTACTTCTTTCCTTTTTTTAAGACTAGGGAAGATTTGAGCATACTTATAGGCTGAATGAAAAGAATCTGTGTAGATTTGGGGTTTGACAAAGCTGAGAGGAGGATAACTGGCAGAGAGCCGAGTCTGCTAAAGGGGGAGGGATCTGAGGATGTGTTTAAGACAGTTGGGTAAGCCCTTGTGGAGATGACACAGACTAGAATGGGTGACTCCCTTCCTTACAAAATCATACCTGCCTCAAAAATTCCTACCGAGTAATGTATGTCAGCTGACAAGAGCGTTCACCAATCGCTTTGCCTTTATGCATTTATCAATTAGTGAATGAGCTGGAGGAAAGAGTATTTTTAAGTAGACTATACAGTCAAAATATTGGTCATCTGTTTTAATTGCAAACTTGACTGCACTTGTTGTTGCTGTTTTTCTAAAGGCTGGAATATAAATACTTCCTTCATCTTATAAGATGCTTTGAAGAGCAAATTCTCTTGACATCACAGAAAAACAACCAGTTTTGAACGATTTGGACTCTGGGCTTCCAGGGTCATCAGAGTCTATTGTGAATGAATGGCAGGAGAACTGATTTGCAGGTTTTGGAGGTAGAACAAGAAGAGGAAAGAGAAGTGTCTCTCAGAAAGATCAAAAGAAAGATGATTTTCCCCAAACTAATAGCGATCACAACTTAGTGAATTTTGTTCACTCTTCACCATTTAATTAGCCCATTACTTCTGCCCCCAACTAGAATGGTACATAACCTCCAAGAAAGGTGTGACCCTCATCACTGTACAGGACAGTGGACAGGAAGCCCCCATATTTGTCTTTACATTGAGGAGAGAGGAAAACTGAGCATTCTGGAAACTGGTCTGAGACAGGGGTGATACCCCTGTTACCTAAGTTAAAACAGTGGATCAAAATGAAACAATCTCAAACAATTTGATATGCTTTGTAAAATGTGATGTTACTGATTTGGGGAAACAAAGGCAACTTTGGCATCTAGAAAACCAAACTTTTTTATTCTACTGAAATAGCAACTCTTTGTGTCAGGTTTGATATGAGAGAATAGGCAAAAATTTCTTCAAACTGTCCTCAGAGACATGAACCATATCCTTTTATAAATAAGGAATCATCAGAAAAATACTGCAATTGTTCTTTATTTTTTCAGCCTCTTACACTCACAGCTACATTCACCTATATTGTTAACAGCAGATGTGATTATGGATAGTGTGAAACAGAAGAAATAACTATTTAGATGCCTTTCTCTGTGGACACTGACCTACGCCTCAAATGACCTTGTGTCTCTTGGTTTTCCTTATCCAGAAATCTCAAGGACAGCCTTGGCCTCTGACCCAAGCAGGGTCTGATCCCAGATCACTCTGCCAGGACTCGTCTTGGAGTCTGTGTGTTTCCATGACAAACAGCCAACGTTACAGAGTCTGCCTCTTTGGAAGGCATTTTCCAGCTACTTTCTGGAGGAAAAGAAAAGAGGGTAAGGAGAGAAGAAGGGAGAAGGAGAAAGAGAAGCAGGTGGGGAAAGTAAGGGGGAGGGGAGGCAAGTAGAGGGCATGTAGCGCTGGGGAGGAGGTGAAAACCCATTAAATACAGAACCAACACACCAAACAGCTTTAGAAGTATATGAACATTATTCACAATCAGAAAGACTTTGGGGAACATTTCTATTATAATTATTTTCTTTTTCTTTCTCTATTTCTCTCTTTTTTTACCCTGAATTTCCTAGCACCCTGGCTTTTCTCAATATATTTTATCTACAGGAAAGTTCTTGGAATTTCAATCAAGGAGCACTCTCAAGTTTTCTCCCTTTCCTTTTTAACATTTAATATATAAAAATGAGCAGGGGGGTCAAGTATAAAACTGGATGAAATCACTAATCATTACAGTACTCAAATCACAGCCCCCTGTAGTATGGAAAATTGCTTTTTACTGTGACTGAATGTGTGAGGGTGCATCCAGAGCCTTAGTATGAAAGGGAGCACAGATATTGGTCATCCCACAAGCTCACCAGCAAGTATAGAAAACTTATGAGACTGGAATGGATCTTCAAGATGCTGCAGAAACACACACACACACACACACACACACACACACACACACACACACACAGAGTTTGTTCTCTGAGCAGTTCCCCGACACGTAACACCACCTACTCTCCCTCCTTTTTGATTGATTGAAAGTGACACCGTGTTGCTCCAAAGTTCTTTAGTTCTGCATTTCCACTTACAAGCAATTACTTCAAAAACTGTTAAAAAATTGCAATAAAATACTGCTCAATTCTTGAGAATCTGTTATATCTCTACTGAGGGAAGGTCGGAGAATAGGAGGACGGAAAGCCATACCAACATTCTCTTCAGAAAAATCTGGCTATTTAGCATGAGGTGAGAAAGAGGCACCGCACATTTCATAACAGTTACTATTCTTTTCAATTATGTCCCTTTGAATTTCCAAAGAAACGGTGAGATATTGTTCAGCCCACTTTTGTTTGGTTTTTACAGAGAAATTCGAGGACATCTGATCTGGTGATAAAAGCAAACAATTTAGGACCAAATTAACTGGTTATGTTATACTCCAGCCCCCAGGACCTCCCAGTCACACAAAAGTGCTGAAAGAAATGTAAATGAGGAAGGCAGAGAAGAGTGTCAGGTGAATCCACCTCCGCCCCTAGCCTGCACACAGCAGCCGGGGAAGACTGCT
>NW_006776124.1:0-761 GCF_000442215.2 Lipotes vexillifer
TGTGTGTGTGTGTGTGTGCTCATGTCTAACTGAATCACTTTGCTGCACAGCAGAAATTAACACAACTTTGTACATTAACTATACTTCAATAAAATAAAATTTTAAACTGTCTGAAATTTTCAACACATCTCCACGACTTGCTAATGTTTTGTATAGTCGGGTGGGATGCAATCAAATCAGTCCTCAAGGTGGGCACACTGGGACCAACTGGGGGGCTGCCCACAAGAGGCATCCATGCTCCCTGTCCCACACAGTAGAAGGACCAGGAGTTTTACACAGTACATTAGATTCATAAGAGGTCCTGGAGGTGGATTTTATTCTCAGTGTTCTGGAGATGAAGTAGCTGAGATACAGAGTTCTAGTAACTTGTCACATACACACAGCAAGTGCCAAAAGCCAAGATTAAAACTAGGTCTACTAACTTCTGTATCTGGTGCTGCGTTCCTCCCATGGACTTTGCAGACAACAAGAGTCGGGGGAATGAGGCCAAATTTTGCCGTTCTTCAGCTTGGAAGTAAAGCAGGCTAATGGCATTTTAGGGAACATAGTCCATGAAATAAATGTAGCGCCACAGTAATTTGAAATATCACTTCATGCATTTTCCCTCAGCCATTTTGTCACAAGCGCTAAGCCAAAAGTCTTGGCTGCTTACCCCAGACAACAAACACCACCCAGAGCCTTTGCTCAGGGTCAAGTTTCATACCAGACTTTTAAAATTTGATGGCGAGACAATGGCACTTCAAGAGACAAAAGGTTTTGCT
>NW_006776125.1:0-533 GCF_000442215.2 Lipotes vexillifer
CCGCGGAGCGGCTGGGCCCGTGAGCCATGGCCACTGGGCCTGCGCGTCCGGGGCCTGTGCTCCACGGCGGGAGGGACCGCAGCGGTGAGAGGCCCGCGTACCGCAAAATAAATAAATAAATAAATAAAAATAAAAATATATTGGGGAACTTCTCCCCCTTTCTATCAATAATCAAACTCATGGTTCTCAACCCTGGGGACATAGAATCACACAGACAGTTTTTAAACCAAGGCAATGCCCAGATATTCTCATCCTTAATTGGCCTGGGAGGGCGCTCTCGGATTTTGCATTTTCTTTAAGTTCAGTTGAATCTAATATGCAGCCAGGGGTTGGAATCACTAGTAGCCCAAAGAGTCCTATTTTCACAGAGACAATAAGAGGAAGGGCACACAAGTATAGTTAGCATGCAACTGGGGCAGTTAAAGAGGGTGGTGCCTTCTTTCAGGTGGCACCTTCTGCAGATGACCAGCTTGTCCTCTGAACCCCTACTAGGTGGCATTTCTTTTTTTTTTTTTTTTTTTTTTTTTTTTTTT
>NW_006776126.1:0-672 GCF_000442215.2 Lipotes vexillifer
TGTTTCCCCATTTATTAGCACTTATCACACTTGAAATTATTAGTTAAATATCTATTTTCTCCAATAAACAATAGGTTCATTAGGCCAGGGACCTCTGCTGTCTTATTTTCTTCTGTAGGGCTACACTATCATATTAGGTGCCAAAGGATATTTGTTGCATGACTGAGTTAATTAATGATCAATGAATGGAGAAGCCTACTTTATCAGGTTGACAATTGAACTAGAGAATGCAAGTTGGAAAATTTGAATTTCCACAATTTTTATATAGTGATCATTTGTTTAAAATTTGGCATGCAAAATGTTATATACAGGGCTTCCCTGGTGGCGCAGTGGTTGAGAGTCCACCTGCCGGTGCAGGGGACGGGGGTTCGTGCCCCGGTCCGGAAGTGTCCCAAGTGCTGCGGAGCGGCTGGGCCTGTGGGCCATGGCCGCTGAGCCTGCGCGTCCGGAGCCTGTGCTCCGCGATGGGAGAGGCCACAACAGTGAGAGGCGCGCGTACCGCAAAAAAAAAAACACCCCAAACAAAAAACAAAACAAAACAAAAATAATGTTATATACAATAGAGTTAACAAATAGTAGAGAAAAGTGATGTCAGAGGGAGCTGAAGACGTAGATTTCAAGTTACCTGAGTCCTAGGAAAAGTCAGAACCAAAAGAAATTTATATTCTCTAT
>NW_006776128.1:0-313 GCF_000442215.2 Lipotes vexillifer
ACGGTATCACTAATACACGGATTGTAAACTTTTCTACACATGGAAGGAATTACAAAACAGAGACAGTCTCTCATTTAGACAACAAACTTATACTTGCGTAAGGGGAAACCTGAGTGGGGGTGCTGCATAAAACCAGAGATAGAAATCAGCACAGATACCGTTCCAGAAGTCAAATACGTAATAGACAAGACCTACTTCTTGCTCCACGAATTGGACTCAACACCCCATATTCAAAGCATAGGAATAGACTTCACTGGTAGGAATCTAAAAGCCTATGTATCTATATGTATCCGTAAGAGAATCGAGCGTGCGT
>NW_006776129.1:0-684 GCF_000442215.2 Lipotes vexillifer
AAAGAGCTGCAATTATATTCCTTTGTATCATCCATATTGTCAAGCACTGTGATATGCTCACGTATGCACAAAGGTAAGTTGCTAGGTGAAACAACAAATGAATATGTAAATAGGAATATGGTGGAACTGGCAAAACATTTTCTCAGATCTTATGGAAGATGAAACTATTTACAACTGGGCTAAATTATAAACAAAGACATGACTCCTGACAAACAAGAAGTTTTGAAACATTGAAATCTCTCACCAGGGCAAATTATAGTTTATATAGAATCTTAGAGATATCTAGTTCATTTGATGATTATATTAGGGTTCTCTAGAGAAACAGAACCAATAAGATATATATATATATCTTATTGGTTCTGTTTCTCTAGAGAACCCTAATATAATCATCAAATGAACTAGATATCTCTAAGATTCTATATAAACTATAATTTGCCCTGGTGAGAGATTTCAATGTTTCAAAACTTCTTGTTTGTCAGGAGTCATGTCTTTGTTTATAATTTAGCCCAGTTGTAAATAGTTTCATCTTCCATAAGATCTGAGAAAATGTTTTGCCAGTTCCACCATATTCCTATTTACATATTCATTTGTTGTTTCACCTAGCAACTTACCTTTGTGCATACGTGAGCATATCACAGTGCTTGACAATATGGATGATACAAAGGAATATAATTGCAGCTCTTT
>NW_006776130.1:0-2277 GCF_000442215.2 Lipotes vexillifer
AAAAAAAAAAAAAAAAAAAAAAAAAGAATTGACTTGGGTAAGTGGTGGGAGAAATACCTTTTCTTTTTTATAATTTTTTTTTCTTTAT
The DNA here is from genome assembly GCF_000442215.2 of Lipotes vexillifer. Classification (NCBI taxonomy): domain Eukaryota; kingdom Metazoa; phylum Chordata; class Mammalia; order Artiodactyla; family Lipotidae; genus Lipotes; species Lipotes vexillifer. Next base: position 89 of record NW_006776130.1, read on the forward strand.
GTTTTCTACAATGAATGTGTGTTACTGTTACCATAAAAATGTTCTGGCCAGAGGAGGATAAAGTTACAATCAAAGGAAAACAAGAGCAAAGACCTGATCTAAGCCCGGGGAGTAAGAGGAAGTACCCTGAAAGCATCAGTCTCTTTTACTCGGGTGTGTCCTGGCTCAGACCCATCTTCATGATCCTGGAACATCCGCCTGCCTCTAAGAGATACCCATTTATCAGTTCACCATCAGGGCGGGCGGCATCAATAACAACTTGGGGTGCTCCCCCCGATCCAGGGCCGGGTCCAGGCGCAGTGTACGCTGGCTGAACTTGACTGTGTGCGTTGGCGGGAACGGCCGGGCAGGCGCTGGGTTTGCTCAGGTGTGCGTCCCGTCGTGCTGTTTTTCAGCTCGCCCGTGCATCGTGGGGGAGTGGAGCCCCTGGAGCGGCTGTGCGGACCAGTGCAGGCCCACGGCCCGCGTGCGGAGGCGCGCGGTACGGCAGGAGCCCCGGAATGGCGGCGAGCCCTGCCCGGCCCTGGAGGAGAGAGCCGGCTGCTTGGAGTACGCGACGCACCAGGGCCAGGACTGCGGGCACGCCTTCGGTACTGCGCTTTCCCTGATCGCTGCCCCTGGGGTCTCTGGTGACTTTCCATCCCTTCGTCCCATAGAAGGCCATGTGCCAGGCCGGGAAAGTTCCATGAGCTGCAGGGAATGGGATGGGCCAGTCTGCCCAGAGGAGATAGGAAGCTCAGGAAATACTTGATCAAGGCATTATACGTCAGCTGTGTAAAGGCCTCCTCCCACCGCCTCCCAGTTACAACCCGGCGGTGGCCCCTTGCTGCTGTGCGTGCGCCCGGTGTAACTAACGGACGCGCACTGCGGTTTCTGAGCAAACTCAGTCAAGCTGACCACAAAGGACTTCAGGTAGGATGAGAATATTTCACTCAGGCTAGGATGTGTCCAGTAAGGATAACCCTGTTTCACCTTTCAAGGTCATTCTTGTTGAATCACGAATGCTTGCATACATGTGAAAATAGTAGAAAAAATTGAAATTCCGAAAGGATGATAAAATGATTAAAACACCTGCCTCTCCTCTCAAGCCGACTGGGTTGGAGCTGATGTGATCGGATCTATGATTTGGGAAGATCGTTCTGGTTGTGGCGTGGCCAAGGAGACCAGGAGTCGGCTTGATCATGAGTCAGGAGCCACAGGAAACTCACACAGAAATAAACAAAAAGGCCAAAACAGGGGTGTTTAATCGGGATTGAATCTGATAGAGTGAAACACTGATTTCTCAGGGTAGCAAAGATCACATGTTTTTCATAGGAACCTGGAAAATTCCATGTCAGCATGACCCTCACTAAACCATTTTTTCCTTCCACACACAAATATTTATTGAGAGTCTACTTGATGCCAGGCACTGGGCTGAGTGCCAGTTACAACGGGGGAAAAATGTTGACGTGGAGTCTGCTTGTCAGGTAGATCACAGTCTAGTGGGAGGGGGAGATGATAAGCAGATAATCCTAGGAAACTAATCTCAGGAAATTACAGCTTCAGTGTGGTGCCACAGGTACTGAACAAGGGAGAGGTGTCGGGAGCTGTGAGAGTGTGTTGTAAGCAGATTCCCCCTGGCCTTGGTGGAGGAGGGTATCCCCAGAGGCCAGGAGGGGAGCGAATTCCCTGAGGACGTGGAGATGAGGCTGAGAAATGCAGAGCTATCTAGGCAGAGAGACCAGTGTGGCGAACCAGACAGTCAGGTGTAGGGCATTTGAGGGATTTGGGGACCGATCTAGGAAAAACGCATGATCACGAGAGTCAGTAACACACAACAGCCTTACAGGGTTGCATGAGAGGGGATATCCGGAGGCTATGATATGGCGACCCCCATACAGAAGGAGAAGAGAGGAATCTGTCAGGAGCTTGTGTGTCTAGGTGATGTTAGCCAAGCAGCATGGTTTGGAGTCTCTGAGTGAGAGGGCTTCAGAGGGCAGGTGCCATGACGGCTTGGGGTTTTATAACCATAAGGCTTTACCTTATCAATGGCCGGCAGATGTTGGGTGTAATTTCACAGGGTATGCAAAACAGGCAGGACCTAAATGACTAAAAATCTGCTTGTTTGGCTATTTTATAAACAAATTGGGGCTTCCCTGGTGGTGCAGTGGTTAAGAATCCGCCTGCCAATGCAGGAGACACGGGTTCAA
>NW_006776132.1:0-202 GCF_000442215.2 Lipotes vexillifer
GGGACCAGGTTTCACATTAAGATTTTTCCCAATTAGCATTTAATGTCACACTACTCGAGGGCACCAAAGTCTGACTGTGTCCCTTTGACTTCATCCCCCTCAACCATAAAGAAAGCCAAGGCACATTGTCTTACCTCAGACTGTGGGTAAGGAGGAGTCATAGCTGAAGGGGGCCCTGAGGTGGGAGGTGGCATCCCTGAAG
>NW_006776133.1:0-479 GCF_000442215.2 Lipotes vexillifer
GGGCCCCTATGGAGGGAGGAGGCCGGGCTGGGCCCACGGTTCCATGGGCACGAAAGCGGCGCGTACCCCGAGGGCCGCCCTGTGCTGGGCCCCAGCTGCTTGTCCGCTATCCGCGCCCCAGTCCCGGCCCTGGCCCCGATTCCCGCCCCAGGCCTGGGCCCAGCCGCGGCCTTCTCGGGCACCGTCACCATTCACAAACAAAACCTGCTGTTGCGCTTCGAGAACAGCTTCCTCACCCTGGCCACGCCCCCGCCGCCAGGCTGGGCGCCTGGGGTCGCCCCTGCCCCGCAGCCCGGGGGTCTGATCGCCCCGCAAGCGGGGATCCCGCATGCCGTGCAGCCTGGGGACTGCCCCGAGCTGCTGCCCGACCTCCTGCTGGCCGAGCGGGCAGAACCCGCGCCCGCCCCAGCGCCCGGGGAGGAGGCGGAGGGCCCGGTTGCTGCTGAGAGTCCCCGCGGGCCGCTAGGCCCGGGCCAGGG
>NW_006776134.1:0-1645 GCF_000442215.2 Lipotes vexillifer
TGCTTCTGCGTTTGGCAGTGGCTGTCGACCTTGACCCTTGACAGCCAGTACCCACATGCTGGGACTCTTGTGGAACAGAAGCAAGTCCTCATGGGGCAGGGGGAAACCCCCAGGGGGTATATATTGCAGAGACAAGTCCATCTCAGCACTTCCAGTTCTTGCCCTTGGCAGTGTAATCCATCATTTGTTATACCTTCTTCCTCCTTTTCCACCTAGACAGATGTCTGAAGTAGGGACACATCGCAGATTCACTTGCTGCGGGCATCCGTAGTTTCTGTTAGTGATTCTCCAACCCCTCTCACTGGACAACTTAAAGGGCGGAGATGGGGGAAACAGCCCTTCACCTTGAAGCCCCAGGAGGAGTGAGGTAAAGCCAAAGCATCCTTCTCTGGGCTGCTAAATCACAGGTGTGAGGATGTCCACCTGTCCCCCCCTCCTCCCTGCTGCACTTTCCCAGAAGGGGTGTATGGAGGCAGATGATGGTAAGGCATCGAGATGTGTCTTGTCAAGCCCTGGAGGGACCAACCTGTCCTCACTCCTGTCTGCTGTCTTCAGCTCATGCACTTGCCCGATGCCTCTTTGTCCTTAATTGAAGTCAGGCTGGTGCTAGAGGAGCAGATGACTCAATATGCACTTGTCACCCATTCTCTTTATGTCCTTTCAAATCATCAAAAAGTGCTTCAGGCCTTAGATAACTGTTGGCATCAGGGCATCCCTGATGCCAACATTTTTTTTTTTCATTATCCTTCCTAAATTACAGGATGAAGTTTTGCTTTTATATATATAATATATATATATATTATATATATATATAAACTTAAAAGGTGTACCTTTAAAATCATTTTTATTTTCACAGCATCACTTCAGTATTTCAGAGTGTTATTGTTAATACCAGTGCGACTTATCATGGAAGTCTTCCTGTCTACCTAATTCATAGTGTTGTAATCATAAGTTCTAAACCCCTGAATCTCAGGTACATTTCTCAGTAGTAGTACTAGTAACACTCTTTAATGAATGACTAGGTAATGTAAGGCATTAAAAAGATTTTAAATTTTAATGTAGCTGAATATTGAAGTCACCGCATAGAGAATCTCCAAAATGGCTCACAGCCATGCTGATGAATACTAACAGCAGTGCTGTCTATGTCATATCAACGAAAGGAGGTGGGGTATTTCTGCTTACGAGCTAAAGGAGTCTGGCTATGCGGCTCCAGGGTAAATGCGGTACACAGTTCTCCTGACCTGCCAGCTTTGAAACGATTCGATTTTTGAAACATTTTGACATTTGAGATACATTATTTTGAATTGTGTTCAAAATGTGATTTCATTGAGATCCTTTTGTTACAGGAATTAAACGTTGAACAATTCGATTTCACCTCAAATGCTATCACCCTTTTAGGAAAGGTTTGTCATTAGCGAAAGTGTTTAGCTGCCTCTGAAGTGCAAATACCACCTGGGAGCAACTTGTTGGGGTGAAGGATTGAAAAGGAGCTAAGGATGAGTTGAGTCGTCTAGAGCCACAGTCAGCTTCTTTCCCTGCAGTGGTTCTGCAAAGTCAAGGTGTGATCTCAGCCCTTGGTCACTTGCTGTGGAATAGTTAATGCTTTTAGCAGTTATGCCAAAGGGCCTAGCATTGCTACACTCTT
>NW_006776135.1:0-429 GCF_000442215.2 Lipotes vexillifer
TAGATTTCCGTTGCAAGCTTGCTTGGTTGGCTAAAATGGGCGTATGCGTTTTTTCCTGAATATGTTCAGGAAAAAAGGCATATGCCCTTTGTGGCCAAGGGCATCCTGGTCAGCATTCTGCCAATTTTCATAGGCTTTAAATGCAATTCCAAACCACCTCCTGAAATCGGTTTCCTGCAATTCTGCCTCACTTTCAAGTTCTCTTCGCAGCCTAACTTCAGTTTATTTTTGGACGAAAGCTGTCATCTATAACTCTGCAGGTTTGTGAAATACAGTGGCCCTGAGCCCCTTTCCTCCCCTCGCTTTCTTGTGAGCTGTCCGCCATTCCGCAGGATTGCTTCAGACCCTAGTCTGATTCAGGCACGCCATGCTGAGGCTTTGGTTCATTCTTCTTGCTGGTGGGAATCTAGAGTTCAATGTGCTCGTCCA
>NW_006776136.1:0-1514 GCF_000442215.2 Lipotes vexillifer
ATGAACCCGCGTCCCCTGCATCGGCAGGCGGACTCCCAACCACCGCGCCACCAGGGAAGCCCCGATCATGTTGTTTTTTGATAGCCACGTCAGGGGTATTAGTATGTTGTGGGGATGATAGATTTTTAGCGTTGGAGAAGGTTGAGGTTTTGTACATAATCGGTCCCATATGTATTCGATACTATTACTAATAAGGCTGAGAGCTGCTTCGCAGGCTGCGAATACCGGTAGGACGATTGGTATTATGCTGGCTAAGGTGAAGTGCGAGTTTAAGATTGTTAGGGGGGCTTCCCTGGTGGCGCAGTGGTTAAGAATCTGCCTGCCAATGCAGGGGACACGGTTTCAAGCCCTGCTCCGGGAAGATCCCACATGCCGCGGAGCGGCTAGGCCCGTGAGGCCTACTGAGGCTACAGGCTCAACTACTGAGCCTGCGCGTCTGGAGCCTGTGCTCTGCAACGGGAGAGGCTGTGACAGTGAGAGGCCCGCGCATCGCGATGAAGCGTGGCCCCCTCTTGCCGCAACTGGAGAAAGCCCTCACACAGAAACGAAGACCCAACACAGCTAAAAATAAATAAATTAATTAATTAATTAAAAATAAATTTAAAAAAGAGATTGTTAGGGCTGCTAGGATAAACAGTGATAATATTATACCTTGTAAGCAAAGTAGTGAGGATATTAGATGGGATCGGTTTATTAGTAAACCTATAAGGGATATGGTGAAGGTTATTATAATGTTTATATGTACTAGAGACACTTGGTAGTTATGAGTTTAATCACAATCTAATGAGTCGAAATCACTTGTTTTATTTTAAACTAAATACCATGTTCAGCCCACTCCAAGCCCTTTTGAGTTCACTCGTAGGCCAGGCTGGTTGCTAGTACCGAAATTAGAAACAAGGTTATGATAAGTATTGTTTCTAGGTTGTTTGTTTGGTTTGCTCAGGGGAGGGGTAGTGGGAGGGCAATTTCTAGGTCGAAGAGAAGGAAGGTGATTGCTACTAGGAAGAATTTTATAGAAAAGGGTAGGTGGGCAGATCCTATAGGGTCGAATCCTCATTCGTAGGGGCTTGTTTTTTCTGCGTAGATGTTTAGTTGAGGAAGTCAGAAGGCAATAAGTACGAGCAGTGAGGCTAGTATTGTGTTTGTTAATAGGGTCAGTATTAGGTTTATTGTTCTTTTTCGGGGTGTACCGAAACTAACTGATTGGAAGTCAGTTGTACTAATTAATACTAAAAGGCCTATGAGCCTCATCAATAAATAGATACGTAAAGAAATAGTCATACAACATCTACAAAATGTCAGTATCAAGCAGCAGCTTCGAAGCCGAAGTGGTGGTTGGATGTGAAGTGGAATTTCAGTTGGCGTAGGAAACAATAAGAAAGGTGGATTCCAATGTAATCCACGGAAGCCTGTGGCTACGAAGAAAGTTGACCCACAGACCCTGTCTGAGATTGTAAAAGGGGTTTCATATATATATATATATATATATATACACACACACACACACACACACA
>NW_006776137.1:0-293 GCF_000442215.2 Lipotes vexillifer
AAGGAAATGATAGCAAAGATCAATAAAACTAAAAGTTGGTTCTTTGAGAAGATAAACAAAATAAGCCATTAGCCAGACTCATCAAGAAAATAAGGGTGAAGACTCAAATCAATAGAGTTAGAAATGAAAAAGGAGAAGTATCAACTGACCCTGCAGAAATACAAAGGATCGTGAGAGATTATTAAAAGCAACTATATGCAAATAAATGGACAACCTGGAATAAATGGACGAATTCTTAGAAAATCACAACCTTCTGAGACTGAACCAGGAAGAAATAGAAAATATAAACAGAC
>NW_006776138.1:0-311 GCF_000442215.2 Lipotes vexillifer
AATATCAGTCAGCAATGAAATCAAGGTCATCTGGCGCGTAGCATCTTAGTGATTGGATATAGGTATGATGATTCCAAGTGAAATAAGTCACACGGAAAAGTAATATCATACGGTATCACTAATACACGGATTGTAAACTTTTCTACACATGGAAGGAATGACAAAACAGAAGAGGGTCTCTCATTTAGAAAACAAACTTATACTTGCGTAAGGGGAAAGCTGAGTGGGGGTGCTGCATAAAACCAGAGATTGAAATCAGCACAGATACCGTTCCAGAAGACAAATACGTAATAGACAAGATCTACTCCTTG
>NW_006776138.1:413-832 GCF_000442215.2 Lipotes vexillifer
GTAGAGCGACATAAGCGCAGCAGTGAAAATCAGCCAAATCCCATTATAAAAATAAATTTCAAAACCAAAACACAATGACAGTGAAATAGAGAGACATTCTTATTTAATTCATTCACAGCTCGGGATGAAACCTGTATTTACCACATCTATACCCACAGCTGTGTGAGACATAAGGCTGGACACTAGGGGCTGACAGGATTGGTGAGGTTTGGTAAGCAAAGGCAAAGCCTTTGAAGTCATACTGCATGGTATCCATTCCATGGGGCCCAACTCCCCAGGTTTAATGGATTCTTCCTTCCGCTAAAACATTCATGGAAACCCAGAATATGGTCCACAGTGTGATTGGGCAACGTTCGTAAAATGCATCTCAGTTTACGTGTCCTGGAACACGTGTTGGCCGTTCAAGATGCTTTCCTGAC
>NW_006776139.1:0-4302 GCF_000442215.2 Lipotes vexillifer
TGAGAAGCCCACGCACCACAACAAAGAGTAGCCCCCGCTCGCCACAACTAGAGAAAGCCCGTGCACAGCAATGAAGACACAACGCAGCCAAAAAGTAAATAAATTTATTAAAAAAAAGAAAAAACAAAACAAAACAAAAAAATGTTTCATTGTATGTTCTGTGAATATTATCTCAATAAAGGTGCTGAAGGCGCTGAAGTGTTTACCGGTGAAATAACATTTGGGATTTGTTTTCAAAGTACTTCAGTGAAAATTAAAAATAGGAAAGAGAGGGATGGATGAAGAAAGAAGATGGGCAAAATGCTGATAACTGTTGATGGCTGGTGATAGGTACATAGGGATTCACTATACTAGTCTCTCTACTTTCACATATAATTGAAAATTTTCATCATAAGCTAAAAAAGTAACAAGATGGTTACAGCATTATCTGTAATGGGGAAAAATTGAAGACAACCAAATGACCAACAAAAGAGCAATGGTGAACTATACTATGGCATATCCACATAAAGAATGTTCTCAAGAGGGAGAGCTATACACACTGACATGGAAAAATGTCTTTGATATATTACTTAGGGGAAAAAAACAAGTTCCAGACAGTATGTTTAGTAAGAACCATATTAGCACATGTATACACCTGTATGAATATAGAAAAAGATCTGGACCCACACCCAACAAACTAATGATGTGGTTTTATCAGGGGAATGGAACTAGGAGGGGAAAATGGGGTGAGGGTGTATTTCTACTTTTTACTATTTTATTAATTTTTTAATTATTAAAAATTATGTATTAATATAGTAAGTTTTTCAAATTATATTTTTTAATTACCAAAATTTTGACTGTGGTTTTGAGGAAGATATTTCTGGTTATGTCAAATATTCAGATAGTTGAGGCAGATACTCAGCCATTCTCCACCTTCCTCAGGCTAACAGGTCCTTAATTTTGTTCAGAAATTGGGCACCCACGTATTCCCCCATTACAGGAGTGAATGCTGAATAGTGTAGCCTGTCATGATAATTCCATTCCCCTTGTTAGTGAAGGGTTTGGGCAGGAACATGTGATAAAAAGCATACTGAGGGTCTTTCAGGACTGTCTTCCTTGCTCTCAAGAAGGAAGAGAAGAATCTCTCCTTCTTTTCTTTAGATGTGGCTGGGAGATGACTCAATGCGTGAAATTGCTGTAGCTAACTTATACCCATGAGGGGAAAACCAAGAAAATCACAGGAAGCTGTACTGGAGTCCTAGAATCACTGGGTTTGTAATTAAAACGTTGGACTTGTTCTGCCTCCAGAATTCCTGTTATAAGAGACAGTAAACCTCCTTAGAGCTAAAGTCATTTTTCCTTGGGGTTTTTGATACCTGTAGCCAAAAGCACCTTAACCAATACAGCTTTCTTTCTGACCAGAATTAAGAGCTTTTATTTTGTATGTTTATCTTCTATCACTTTTCCAAAACAGTTTTAAGGTGGCTTAAACAAAGACTATGTGACGGTCGGTAAAACAAGGACAGAACCATAATAAAGTGGAGTATCAGGATCAAGGACAAAGGAAGAAACAATATTCTAGGCCTAAAGGTTAAGAAGGCTGCTGGCTGAGTCCCCCTGTTCTAGGTATCCAAGAGTCCTATCAAGCCATAAGGGGATCAAGCATCAGAGTCAGTTTTTACAAAGTTTGCTTCATTAGATATTATTTACCTTCCCTTCCCATATCAACATTTTATTATGAAAAATTTCAAACATATAAAAAAGTTGAAACGAGTTTATAGTGAACACCTATATATGCCACTACCTAGCCTCTACCAGTAGTTGCTTTTTCTCATAACTCTCTCTTTTTCCATCCAACTATCAGTTTATCTTAATTTTGGATGCTTTTCAAAGTAAGCTGCATACATGAATACACTTCCCCAGTATTTTACAGCATTTCATTAACTAGAATTCAATTTATGGTTCTTTTTTTTTTTCTTTTGAGGTAACAGTTACATACAGTTAAATGCACAAAGTACCTTCACTGAATTCTGACAAACACATAACCCATCCCCCTGTCAAGATGTAAAAAATTACCTTCACCCCAGAAAGTTACCTCATGCCCCTTCCCAGTCATACCTTCGCTTTTGAGACTGGTACACGGAAGCTCCTATGGAGAAAGAAAAGGGAATAGTAACTACTTTAGGAATAAATGAAACAACATAACTGCAGTATAATGCTAAATGTAACATGCATATCCCAAATACCCAGTACTTCTCTGGAAGTCACTTATTCACCAACTTCACCTATCTGGAGCTACATCTGCCCAGTCCCTGTAAGCCCCAGGTCTAATGACTTTTCATGCAAATATAACATTCTTTGTGGTCTGACCTCCAAACTCACAGCAGATTGCGTATTATAAAATCTGAATGGAAAGAAGGACTGACTACTAAAGGTATGCAAAGCAAAGAGAAATAACTGTCTGGCAAGGGTACAGACAGAAAAAGCCATAAAAAGCAGATACAAGAATTGAAAATATGTAACAATCAGCACCATCTGATGCAGGGACAAACAGCTCTATGTGCTCAAAAGTATCCCTGGCTATGCAGCTGAACTGTAGCAGAGTGGAATACGGAAGTCCTTTGCCATTCAAAGTTTTGTTACCCTGGTTTCAATCATGTGTGAATGGCCTCAAAGGTCTAACACATGTAATTTTGCTGATACATGTTCCTGAATAACATGTGTGGGGAAGCTGATGTGTGAAGGGCGAGTCAGTCACTTGGGAGAGAGTGAGCCTGGCTGGCTGCCCAGCACCTACATCCGAATTTGGCTTTGATGTACTATGATGTTGCTATGTACTCAGAAATAAGCAAAATGATAAAAACATTTCTTCTCAGTGAAAACGATCCTGCAAAAGGGGGGCAGCTGCTGGAGTTGATAACAGATGTTAAGATGTCTAAGAAATTGAAGCTTCTTGGCTAGAAAAATGTTTTCGGTAAATCAATGAGTTGGCTCCGTTCTATGACATGAAAAAATTCCCCATATGCTCTCTAGAGATACAAAGCAAAAGTGACTCGTGAAATTGCTTGAGTGCTCCAGTTAATACAAACACTGGATTGTACACAGGAAATGCTGGGAGTTTGGGGGTTTTGAGCATAAGCCACCATTCTCCTTGCTTGGCCCTACGATAAACCTTTCTCTGCTCCAAACCCTGAAGTTTCATTCGTTTGGTCTCACTGTGCGTCAGGCGCATGAACTTGTGTTCAGTAACAATTTTGGCAAAGCCAGCCTAGGGGTCTGTGCTCGTGCCGGGTCGACCCTGGCCAGAGGCAGCCCCTTCCCTGACTGCCCAGCAGCTAGCTGCCAGAGTGCATTAATGCCAGGGAACCGGAAGGGACTCTCCCTGACAGGCGCCAGCCACCCCACAACATGAGGCTGTTTGGAGTTGAGAAAAAAGAAAAAGAAATGACATGCTGGAGTGGTATGTACACCTGCAGGGAAAGACAGAACTCCCATAAATCCCTATACTAAATATGAATTACCAATAAAAACTTAAATACAGGGTTCTTTGTTAATAGGTAGTAAGATAGAGCAAACATTTCTCAAAGACTCCTACCAAAGTGATTAAAAGAGAACTTCTGAAGCTTTAAGAAATGTTTTTATTTATCTAGAAAACTCACTTCCCTGGAAAAGCCCATTCCATTACAAAAGATATTTCAGGAAAAATCTGGCTGAACAATGAGGTGATTATCAGTGTTTCAAAGAGATCTTTCACTTTGTCAAATTGTTTAGCAGAATTCATATTGATAGTGAGCTCCTCCAGCAGTTTTAGAATAAGACTTTTATTTGCAAAAAAAATTCAATTTACACATAGCTTTTCAATAATACACTCACTGCCATGGGATCCACTATTAGGGGGAGTGAGGACAGAGAGTGAATGAGAAGCAAAAAAGCACAGAGACAGAGAAAGGGATTGTTGGGGAGAAACAAGCAAACTGACAGTTGTGTATCCCAACACTTTGTAATTCTTGGTTACAAAGAGCACCTCTAGGCATTACTAAATTTATGATTACTAAATCAGAGTATCTCACGGTCTTCAAGCTGGTATTTATGGTCCTGCACCTGACATTCAAAATACCTTTACTGTCCTATGTATTCTGTGATTTCATTCAGAAAAAAAACCCACACAACCTCACACAACTTTTGTCACATGTAAATTGCACTACTTTGACAATTTTTTCTTTTTTTTTTTTTTGCCGTATGTGGGCCTCTCACTGCTGCGGCCTCTCCCATCGTGGAGCACAGGCTCCGGACGAGCAGGCTCAACGGCCATGGCTCACGGGC
>NW_006776140.1:0-261 GCF_000442215.2 Lipotes vexillifer
AACATGTTCACACATGTGGACATGCTCACACATTTTTCACACAGGAACTTGCTGGTGCATTCACACGTAGGCTCATACACTCGCATTCACTCACACGTGAACATGCTCGCACATGGACGTACCTGCATATCTACCGAAACAAATGTGCTCAAACGCAAACACACAGATCACTCACACGTGAACAGTTTCAAACGTTCACACAAATGAACATGCCCACATGTACGTGCATATGAACTCAGTCACACACAAGAACGTGCTCAC
>NW_006776141.1:0-23913 GCF_000442215.2 Lipotes vexillifer
CACAGCTTACCCTTCCCCCTCCCCATATCCTCAAGTCCATTCTCTAGTAGGTCTGTGGCTTTACTCCTGTCTTACCCCTAGGTTCTTCGTGAATTTTTTTTTCCCTTAAATTCCATATATATGTGTTAGCATACAGTATTTGTCTTTCTATTTCTGACTTACTTCACACTGTATGACAGACTCTAGGTCCATCCAACGCATTAAAAATAGCTCAATTTTGTTTCTTTTTATGGTTGAGAAATATTCCATTGTATATATGTGCCACATCTTCTTTATCCATTCATCCGATGAGGCACACTTAGGTTGTTTCCATCTCCGGGCTATTGTAAATAGAGCTGCAATGAACATTTTGGTACATGACTCTTTTTTTTTTTTGGTACGTGGGCCTCTCACTGCTGTGGCCTCTCCCGGTGCGGAGCACAGGCTCCAGACGTGCAGGCTCAGCCGCCATGGCTCACGGGCCCAGCTGCTCCGCGGCATGTGGGATCCTCCCAGACCAGGGCACGAACCCGTGTCTCCTGCATCGGCAGGCGGACTCTCAACCACTGCGCCACCAGGGAAACCCTCAATATGATCTTTAAAAAGAGAAAATGCTTTCCAGAACATGTGTTCCTAAAGGATCACTCCATCTCCATATGACAGTGTAGTTGTCACTTGGATCTGTAGATTTGTAGTCTTCATCAAATTAAAATATTATTTGCCAAACTCATTTTTTAAATTTTCTGCACCTCCACCTTCTGAATCTCTAATTACACACATATTCACTTACTAGTTGTGATTTGATTTTTAAACTTTTTCTCCCCTCTGTGCTTGTGTTTGGATAATTCCAATTAATGCATGTAAGGCACTGTATTTTTCTTTTCTTCCATAGTGTCTTAATCTGCTATTATGCAACCTAGTGAAATTTTCATTTCAGATATTGTGATTTTCAGGTCCAGAAGTTTCATTTGGGTTTTCTTTTCTTTTTTTGGGGGGGGGGGGAGTTCTCTTTTCTTATATTTTCCATATTATTCTCATTAGGTTCATGTCCTCCTTTAAAGCCTTGAAAGTATTTATAATAGCTGTTTTAAAGTCTTTGTGTGCTAATTCCATCATCCCTGTCATTTGGGGTCTCCCTTTACCAGATTTTCTCCTGTTTTTGAGTTACATTTTACTGCTTCATCTGTCTGGTTATTTTTGATTGGATAGTGGACATTGTGAATGTTTCTTCATTGAGGACCTGGATTTTGTTGTCTTCTTTAAAGAGTGTCGTTTTATTTTGGTGGGCAATTAATTTAATTATAGAACAACTTGATCTTTATGAATCTTGTTCTTAGGCTTTTTTAAAGCATACCTAGAGTAGCCTTTACTCTCTGGCTAATTTAGCCCTCCTGCTAAGGCACCTGAATACCAGCATATTCAGTGAGGTATCTCTGCTGTGGTCAGTCAGAAGTTGAATGACTTCTACCCCTGTGTGAACTTTGAGAATTGTTTGGCTGACAAATCTCTGGTAGTTGTTGTTTCCCCAATAGTTTTTCTTTTCTTTTTTTTTTTTTTAACTGAGATATGATTGATATATAACACTGTATTAGTTTTGGGTGTACAACATAATGATTCAGTATTTGTATATATCCCGAAATGATCACCAAAATAAGTCTAGTTACACAATTTTATTTTCTTACGATGAGAACCTTTAAGATCTACTCTCTCAGCAACTTTCATTTGTGAAATACAGTGTTATTAACTGTAGTCACCATGATGTACATTACCTTAATGTTTTTTCTTTGCCTGGCTTTTGGAACCTCACTCTATGCTTGTGCAGCTTAATATTCAGCCCAAGACTCAAGGGAACCCCTGTGTAGATTTCTGAGCCTCTTTCACCGTGTGGTTTCCTCTTCTTTGGTATTCTGCCCAGCAAATATCAGCCACCTCAACCTTCCAAACCTCCAGCATGTTTTAGCTCCCCTCTTCAAATCCCTGCTCTGTGCCATTGTTTTGAAAGTACTTCCAGGTAGAAAGCTGGGTGGGAATCAGGGCTCAACCTTCTTTGATACTTTTTCCTCAGGGAACACTATCCAATGCTGCCTATTGTAAAATGTCTGAAAAAAGGTTGTTTCAGATATTTTGTCTATTTTTCTGTTTATTTACAATGGGAGAGCAGGTCCTCTACCAAGTGCTGTTATGGCCAGAAGTAGAAGTCTTAGATACTTGTTACGTGTCATCTCATTTAATCCCTACAAACTCTGCTAGATGCCAGTTATCCCCATTTTACAGAATTGGCTTCTTTAGATTAACTAATGTGCCCAAGGTTAGGCAGCTAGTAAGCATTAAGGAGGGAGAACAGGTCCTAGTGTTATGGTTAATGATGTGTTTAGAGAAAGCATAAATGTAGAATTAGGTAGAGTGAAGCCCGCAGAGCTCTGCCTTGTGGCTGTATCTTCCCCTCTCTCGAGCCCTTGAGCTAAAAATACTCAAGCCGTCTCATGAGACAGCTCCACTTGTCATGTATTATAATTATATTCAGATTTTAGTACTTTGGTAAAGGAGGAAGAGGCTCAGGAAAGGAAGCATTGATGGAACTGTCAAACCATTTCTTCTTTTTCCCAGTGTTCCATACAAAGTCCAGTTTCCATCTCAGAAATAAGGACTTCTAGCAAACAAGCTACAGATGTGTCAGGGGTTGGAACAGTTCTGCAATGAAGAAACTTTCAGGAGTAAATTTTTTTCTCCTTTTTTTGTTTCATTATTTGGATGGCATAACCTCTAGATAATTACCATCCGCTCACACTACAGTGTGTGGAAAATAAGCTTCCCACCAAGCAGTTTATTATTTGAAAGCTGGAGACCACCCTCATTTTAAGCTGTGTGTATGGATTATTATTGGGGAAATTATTTCCCGAATGAAGCATGTTTGTCAAGTCAGCACGTAAGAGACTTAGAAACCCTTTGAAAAGCATTCCTTCAAAGCTCTGCCTTCTTTGATTTGCCACAATATTAGTGAATGCTTGTTGCTTCCCCCATTTTTCAGCAGTATTATAAAGATCGTTGAGGGCTTCCCTGGTGGCGCAGTGGTTGAGAGTCCGCCTGCCGATGCAGGGGACACGGGTTCGTGCCCCGGTCCGGGAAGATCCCACATGCCGCGGAGCGGCAGGGCCCATGAGCCATGGCCGCTGAGCCTGCGCGTCCGGAGCCTGTGCTCCGCAACAGGAGAGGCTGCAACAGTGAGAGGCCCGCGTACCGCAAAAAAAAAGATTGTTGAGATTCACGGTCTTAGAGGAGATGGAAGACTTTCCATAAAGAAAATAAATCCTTTATTTGGAATATTTAACCTTTGATAAAGAAAGGAGTAAAACTAGCCTTATTTAAATGTTTCACACATGCAAAGGACTGTTTGGAGTTCTAGAGACTGATGAATGAAGAAAAGTTTTCTTTTTTCACCTCCTAAACTTTAAACTGTGTTATAGTGTAAGGTTTTTCCTTTGAGTGTTACTGAGATGCAGTTGGCAAAGAAATTAAAATATGTAAAAGGCCCTATTTAAGGCAGCTACACTTTTTATCTCAACTGCACAAAATTCTAAGTTCTGATCAACACATTTCTTGAGCATCTTTTATGGGCTAGTACTTTCATATGCATTGTTTCAATCCTCACAACAGTGAGAAGAATATCGAGGGGCAAGGGGTGGAGAAGTGAAGTGACTTGTTTGTGGTCATTTAGTAAATGATGCTGGAGGTATTGGAATTCAGGTCTTCTTACTTCCAGGTGGGAATCCAGGTAATTGCAGGTATCTTGCAAAGTGCTCTGTAGGTAGAAAATAGTAGTAACTGATTCCTAAGTACCTGTCCCACATCATCGCTTATCGTTTTCTCACCATATGTTAGTGATTTTAAGAAGCCTTCAGTCCTGGGCACATACACATGCATACTTGCACGTTCCCTGAACTGACACAGTATGAATTCTCCTGTCATGGCAAAGGGTGGTATTACAAACTCTCCTTGATCCCTTCCTCAGTGAAGTAAAGTAACCTACCTCCTGACCATGGTTAAAGGTACATTGAAAAAGTATGAGTAAATATGGTAGATGCCAGAGAAGGTGGGATTCTTGACTTCCCCGAATACTTTGTTACTGAGTGGGTGAAATAGTGCTACGAGGAGGCGTGAACAGTACTACAAGAGGTGTGCCATCCAGTGTTCCAGATGTTAATACTTGTCCCCGGCTGTGCTTCTGAGCATTGACCTCTGCATCCCCAGACCCGGAGGCAAGCTTTCATAGAAAGGAGATCTGGGGTCTTAAATGGATGGCCCTCAGCAGCCAGCTGACTATTGTAGGATTTCAAGCTATGGATAATAATCAGATCCGCAACCTGTCTGTGATTTTGTTCTGCATTTGATGTGTTCTATAGTGGTGAGGACGTTCATAAGCTGAGCTTAAGCTTTCTTCATTCTATTGACTTTATTAGTCTACGTGCAATTAGGTCATGAGATTGCTTTTCTCTTTGTATTCATAAATATTTAAAACTAGGAACTTCCCCAAAATCAAATTGCTTAGGCTTGATCCTTTATCTCACTTTTCTGAAGTCAAACGTATCTGTTAGTGACCAGGAAGTGGTTACATAAAAATCGAATTACTTTTTCCTGATTCAGATTCCTACACATCCACCTTTATCATCCAAGTTTTGTTCCCCTTAAAGCAAAAGAGTTGAGCCAAGAGAAGTCGAGGATGAATGTGACATTGACCGGATCTGAAACTGCTTTTCTACAAACTTATTAACCTATTCATACCATCTTCAAATAGAAGTGCCTAATGTAGGGTATTATCACTTATCAACACCTTTTCAAAGCAGCTGACAAGAATATTCTTATCATTCCTCAATTATTCAGTGTCTTCTTATCATCTAGTTTGAATATTAGAAATTTTATTTTCTAGGACTTACTGTAGACCTTATTACTGGATATACACCATTCGCTGGTAGTATAATTTGGAGGCAAATCACATGATTATCAAGATGACCTATAAGATGCCCAAATTTATTTTTTAACTTTTAAAGCTCCATACAAATATGAAGGAGCATTATCTTCTTTTTATCCCTCTTCTATAAACATATTTTTCCCCTTAGAAATCACTCAATATATACTCGTTTCAACCAGAGAAAAAAAGGTTTTTGTCATTTTCCCAATGGGTCATCTTCCTGATTTTCATTCTGTTAAGTATTTCGTGGTCTCAAGGTCACTAAAATAATAATAATAACATTAAATGCCTTATTCTTCAGAGAATATAACAAACATTCAGTTTCCATTCTCTCTGGTAAAGTTTAGCAATTCTATTATGTACAGTAATTTCAGGATTTTGGAATTCCTTTCTTCTCAGAAAAGAAAATTTCATTGTTTTGACCCTAGTTTCATGTCTGAAACTTTTGAAACTGTTTCCAGACTGTTTAAAATTATCAGCAAAGCTGAGGTTTTCAGAGGTCCCTATAAGAAGACTGGTCGTGCAGCGTCCATTGTATAAAATGAGGCAAGCGTCGGAAAGAGAGAAAGGACAAGAAATAGAAAGCAAATTATCTTCAGGGTTGCCTTCATTTTTCTTTCCTGGTGGTAATGCCTTTAGAATTAGAAAGACATATAAAGCAAAATGTAGTAAATGAACACTGGATGATAATTTGTTTTCTAGTTCATTAACTTTGCTTTAAATTGACTTGAAACACATGTAAGTACTCATCACAGCTGACACATTGACTTGAAAGTTGTAAAATGTGTGAATCAGTTCTAGAGGTATTTATAGCAAGGGTCCTTAACAATAGAAACCTTCATACTCAAGATCTGTCATTAAGTAGGTCAGTGATTTATTGCAGTTGTACTTTTTTGTGGTAACGGTCGTTAACATTTAGAAGATATTTTTCTTGGGGCTTTACGTGTTGGTACGTATCTTTGCAGTTTTTCAAAAGTAGTCTTTGCTTTATTCTACATTTATCTTGTTTTTAAAACCCTTTGTGTTTTATGCCCTCTTCAAAATTAAGATCCAGGGTTGAAACTCAGGGCTCTAGAACATCTTAACAAGTCTCTGCAAACCTCCCTTATGGTCTATTCTTGGAGCAGCGCCTAAGGGCAGTGCAGCTACTGCATTAGAGTCCCCTGGGGGTGTTTATTAAAATAGATTCTTCTGCCCAGCCCCACACCTACGGAGCAGTATTTCTGGGAGTGGAGGATGGGAAGCTGCCTTTTAAGCAGCTTCCCAGCTGATTCCATGCACAGTCCAGTTTGAGAACTACTGCCTTTCGGTATATGCCAGAGGCTGTCTTGCAGCGTCATTCTCTAAAATGCGGTAAAGTGTTTGCTCCTTAGCAATATGGTTGGTGGAGGATTGAGTTTACCCAAAATGAATGCATTTCTGTTCATTTTGCCGCCTGTAAGTCCAGGTCCTAATCTAAAGATATTCCCCTTCAATTGGACAGTTAATAATTCTCTTTGGTTTCCAGGTATTTATGAGCACGTTGATTTGTTAATGATTAAGGGGGTCGAGGTTGTTTTTCTCCTTAAGGAAGGTGAGAACAGAACACACTCAGTCTTAAATTGTTGGACATTGCTGTAATACCTTTGTTATTCAGTGTTACAGTCTTGTTAAGTTTCCATCTATTTGTTAAGAACAAAACGGTTCTTTTGCTTGAGTCAGAAGTATTGGAAAAGATGTTCTGAACTTGAAGTCTATGGATGGAATTCAGGGGTCTGTGAACTTGGATGGGAAGTAATTTTACATTTATCTTCACTGACCCCTAATTGAAATTTAGCATTTCCTTCAGTTATGAATGTAGGCAACATACCACAGTAGTGTAAGCTCTACCTGTGATTCTATCACCAGTAGAAAGCATAGGTATTTTCATACTATATTGTTTGTTGTTGGAAATATGTCAAGATACTGCTTATGCACTTCACTGTGTCAGAATTATAGTAGTTATTAGACCAACTGCTTAAACTTATTATATAAATCTTATGCTAGTATATCACTTTAAAATTGTTTTGATAGTGGTATTTTTCAATCTATTGATTTCTGTTGAAATCTTATGTATTTTATGTTATGCATTTACAAATATTCTCGGAAGGAATCCAAAGGATTCACTAGACTGCCAAGGGGGGGATTGGGTACAAAAAATGGGTAAGAACTCCTATACTGTGTCTTGTCTTAGGATATCTTCATCCTAAACCATTTCCCTTTTTTTTTTTTTTTTGAGATCCATCTCTTAAATGAACTATTTTTCCTATTGTTACAGTTGTCTCATGTATTTTTTTTTTTTTACTGTAGCTGATTCCACTGGAACCCATTCTCTGTACACAACATACAAAGACTATGAGATCATGTTCCATGTTTCTACCATGCTGCCATACACACCTAACAACAAGCAGCAGGTAAGAGATCATTGTGTTATCTGTGGGATTTTTTGCCCTTGTTTCATTTCCCCCAGAAGCCTAAGTGGCAAGTTTATAAAATCTTAAACCAGAATTTAATGTTGCACCTGTCACAGCAGCAGGAAGCTTTGTACTTTGTGGAAGTAAGGAATAGCAAATGAGCTGAAAACAAATGAAGAGACACAAATTCGAGGTTAACAGCCAGCTGGATGGCTTTGTGAATTAATCATTTGCTTTTCACCCACGAGAATTGAGGTTTTCCTGAAATCTGAAAAGAACAAGTTGAAATCATGGTGATTAGATGACTCTGCAGGGTTGCAAAGAACACATATGAGTGGGTGAAATTTCATCTCAAGAGGCCAGTGTACAAAGCAGGAAAGTACTGATGTTTCATTTCAAATTTCAAAGGAGGTTTCTTCCTCCACTAACTTGGAGAAAAATCAAAATGTCGATGGGGGCTCAGGAAAATGTTTTTTCTTGATGTGTTCTTCAGGGGACAACATAAGTAACAATTGCATTTGTGTACCTCTTGTGTACCTCATACACGGAGTTTCTTTTAAAAAGATCTAACAGCACAAGGCCTAGTACTAAAATGTAGTCTGTGAGATGATAAAATGCGAAAACTAAGAAATGGCAGATGGTTACAGAGCAAGATGGAAATGGTACTGTTTTAAAGAGTATGTGGTGGTAGTTGTTTTTAAAAAATGTTTTAAAACAAATGATACCAAACTGAAACTTAAAAGAACCAGAGAACTAACAGACTCTCCTTTCAGTAGCTGTTACAAACACAGCAGTCTAGTATCACTTCTGACCTTAAAACGGACATAGTTTTTGTTATTGTCAATTGTTGTACTAACAGATCACAGGGCCAGCTGCAGAATGAATCACATCCTCTTTCACAGAATTTAACAAAATATGGATCGAATCTAACACATCGTCACTTTAGGCTTGATTACATCACACATCTCAGTAACAAAATCTTGCCTCTTACGATTACCCAAGCAATCAAAACCAAGGAAGCAAAGCAATGAATCAGCTATAAATCTGAAATAAACCTATTTTAAGATAAATTCCCCTATCTGGAGTTTGTTGACAGTTTGTTTTATGCAAATTCCAAGTTCTAGATTTTTGAGAGGAAAGCACCATGCTAAGAAAAATATACTAAACTCACTCTGACCAGACAGTAGAGAGAATTTAAGAACATCAACAAATGATCTTTAAAGGGGAGATGAAGGCTTATTGTATGTGATTGCTCAGCAGAGAAAGGTAACATGTGGGGGAATGGGGGTAAAAAATTTAGTAACAAGACTCAATTGTATATCCAGCTAAATGAGTCAAAGGGCTGAGCTGAGTGAGTTGGCATTTAAGTGGACATCCATCCAAATTATTTAATTTGGGGTCCAATCAAGGCAAAAGTATTATGGTCCTGAATCAGAGTGAAAGAATAATTGGTATTCTACATATTAAGAAATTTAAAATTCTCTAGCTAAAGAATGTATTTCTTCTACATAGATTATGTTATGCTTGGAAAAACCAGAAAGAACGTGTCTTTCAAAATCTTTTTGCAGAAATTGGTTTATAAATACTGTCTCTTTTTTCGTTATATATAATGTGAGATGGATAGGTGTATTTCTCTTTGGGTCCTTTAGTAAGACAGTAACATTACATATCAGGCCATATTTTGAAGGAAGAATGACATTGTATCAAAAAGACAGTGGCGGGCTTCCCTGGTGGCGCAGTGGTTGAGAGCCCGCCTCCCCCCCCCCTGCCGATGCAGGGGACGTGGGTTCGTGCCCCAGTCTGGGAAGATCCCACATGCCGCGGAGCGGCTGGGCCCGTGAGCCATGGCCGCTGAACCTGTGCGTCCGGAGCCTGTGCTCCGCACCGGGAGAGGCCACGGCAGTGAGAGGCCCACGTACCGCCAAAAAAAAAAGACAGTGGCATCTATGCAGGAATGACATATACATAGTATTTGAGCTTGATAGGTTCAAGATCCTGAGGAGATTAATAATCTTTGATGATGGGTATATTTTATATAGCAGTCAATACAGAGCAGCCTTTATTTCTATAACATCTGATAATATAGCATGTTTAGAAATGAAGTACACAGCCTCATTAGAAGATCATTTGGGATGCTTTAAAATTCCTAAGCTTAAAAGTACATTTCCCGAACGTTCTAACTCCCAGTTCTCAACCCTAATCTAATAGGCTGTTGTTTCTCCCAGCTGGCAGCCAGTATTCAATCACTGATTTTACGGATACGTAATCTGTGTAAGTTAAAGTCACTGGAGAATTTTTTCTAAAAGGTTTATAAATACAAGCTTATGTCTAATGGATAGTTTACATAAATGTCATGTTTAGTTGTTTTCCTCCTGGTAGGAGCCTCCATGTAATAAATATGAGTAATACAAATTTTGTTCAGTTTTTCTTCACATTATTGAGTTAAACTCCCTAATAACCCCTTCCTAGAGAGGCGCTGAGCTAGGATGATTTGGAGTGCCTGAATTTGAAAGCTACCTTCCCAAAACACCGTTTAATGTGAAACAGAAGGTGGTCTTAAGCAGCTTTCACTGTAATTAAAGAAGCTATTTAAACCTGAAATTTAACCTGCTTTAAAACTGTTAGAACATTTTGGAATATTATTAATTTCTGTATTCCCAGCTTGTGCCACAAAAAGTATTATCAGAAAACACCTAAGCCACATTTCTTTAAATGAAGCTAATTAAATCAGAACATAAATTGCGTTGTAATTACTTTAGCCGTTCTCATCTTTAAAAAATATTCCCTATGGCAAGTTTCTTTCTTACATGAAAATGGAACAAAACTGTTGTTATGGAAACTGAAGATTTGGAGATGCTGGGACTTGGCGTAATATGCTAGAGATTAGTTAGATCTATTTGAATGGACTGTGTGTTTTATGCAAATTTCTGAATATTCATTTCAGTATTCTTCCTTGGAGGGAATGATAAGACCAGCTAAAATATTGGCAATAACTGTGTAGGTTACCTCCCCTAATATGTACTGATTAATAATGAATGTTTTAAATACAGTCACCTAAGGGAATCGGGGAGTTACAAGCAGAGCGTTGTCATTTATGTCTCTTGCTTATGTTTTCTTTTAGCTCCTACGGAAGCGGCACATTGGAAACGATATCGTAACAATTGTTTTCCAAGAGCCTGGAGCACAGCCATTCAGCCCGAAAAACATCCGATCCCACTTTCAGCACGTTTTCGTCATTGTCAGGGTTCACAACCCCTGCACTGACAGTGTCTGTTACAGGTACTGGCTCCAGAGGTGGCTGGATGGGCATTGGTGCGTGGTCACATCGAAGGCCCCCTCCAACTCTGCTTTCTGAAGTTGCAGTGGGAAGTCTATTGCTATTTATTTCTGTCTTTAAACTATGCTTGCGGATGGCTGAATTCACAGGATGACGTAACCTGATGGCATTGACATTCCCCAGACATGTTGGTTAGACACCTGCCGTTTCCATTTGCACCTCCTTCTTAGGTGGCATCCTTCATCCATGCCATCTGGACACCAGCTAATTACTCATGCTGCTAATTATATTTTGCTTTTGCCATGCCAAAAGCAGAGAATAATGATCATAATAAGTAGGGAAGAGAAGTTTAATTTTTTAAAATTATTATTATTATTTTTAAAAAGCCCAAACCCTTGCTTAGGGCTGACTTGATTACCTCTAACATTTCTGACTGCAACCTTAGGGGTATTTCTGTGCTTTGTTAAGCATTTGGTGGAATGGTTTCAGTGTCCCTCGTTGACCTAGTCTCATGAGTATCAGAATTCAAGCATCTACCTGCAGAGGCCTCTGCAAGAATCCTGGAGAGGGTTGGGTTGAAGAGGGTACGAACCTGTGATGCTGTGTTGCCATGAGTGTAGTGCCAAGAAGATGTGCAAGGATGTTCTAGCATTAGTAAGATGTCCTAATAGGAATCTATCCTTTCAAAATATGAAAGATTATCGTATCTTTCCATCGCTAAAATTTAGAAGACAAGGCTTTGTTAATTTTGGATTTTTGTTTTTGAATTAACAGAGCCACCTACACAGAAAGTGGCCAGTGCAGACTGATAATTGGTTTGTTGTGAGATCTACAACTGTCTAATCCCTAGGTGTAATGCAGGTTAAATATAGGAGAACAAGCAAGTTCAGGGAACAAAACAAGTCAAGGTTACATTGGACTCCTGCTGACTGCCATCATCCTTGCCCATTCCACAGTAACTACGTATGATGAGCTCTAATTAGAAGCCCAGCTCTGATCTTAGGCACCTTATTTGTGTTACTTCATGTAATTTTTTTAAAAATTATTTTATTTATTTATTTATTTGTGGCTGCGTTGGGTCTTTGTTGCTACACGCGGGCTTTCTCTGGTTGCAGCGAGCGGGGGCTACTCTTCGTTGCGGTGCACGGGCTTCTCATCGCGGTGGCTTCTCTTGTTGCGGAGCACGGGCTCTAGGCACGTGGGCTTCAGTAGCTGTGACATGCGGGCTCTATAGTCGTGGCTCTTGGGCTCTAGAGCGCCGGCTCAGTAGTTACGGCGCACGGGCTTAGTTGCTCCGCGGCATGTGGGATCTTCCTGGACCAGGGCTCGAACCCGTGTCCCCTGCATTGGCAGGCGGATTCTTAACCACTGCACCACCAGGGAAGCCCTCATTTAATTTTTAAAACCTCTGAGGTAGGTGCTGTTTTAATCCCTGTTTTCAGATGAGGAAATTTAAGCGCTTGGGGGTAAGGTAATTTAAACGAGGTCGGCTGGTACTGGGTGGAGTTTAGGTTTGAATGTACCAAGTCTGATTTTAGAGCGCAGTCTCTTAATGGCTCTGCCATGCTGTCTCCCTCCGTGCCGTGTGCAATAGGGGTCTTTGCTGCCCCTGCTGCTGACGTACTAGCTATTCCTGAACTTCTCGGGTGCCAATATGAAAACCCCAGACCAGGGAGTTCTGTAGCTTCCGAGACTCAGTGGGTGGAAACTCAAACAAAAGAAACCTAGATCTGAAGCTTTTTCTCAAGAATATGGTCCCCAAAAGCTGCTTTATTTAGGTGTAGAAGGAAAGAATTAGTGCAGAACATTTGACTGTAATTGGGGTGGATAACTATTTGCGTTTAGAAAATACCCCAAGCAATTGAAATGTTCTATGTACTGGATTCGTGCAAAGGATTTCATACTACTTTGTAGATAGAAAACTAAATCCTTTTTGCAGTGGTCACTAGGAAGTTTGGGGAGTGAAAGCTATGTACTTTCTTTTAAAAAGAGATTCTTCTTTTAAAGGTGTTTGTCTAAATAAAGTGCTGTCCAATAGAAATATAATGCAAGTCACATATCGATTTTATATTTTCCAATAGCCATATTTTTAAAGTAACAAGAAATAGGTAAAATTAATTTAACAATATGTTTTTTGACCCAATAGTATATTTTATTTACCTGATATATCCAAATATTATTATTTCAACACGTAATTTTTAAATTTTAAAAATTACTGAGACATCTTACGTATTTTTGGACTAAGGCTTTGAAATCTGGAGTGCATTTTTGACTTACAGCTCATCTCAGGATGCTCAGTTTTCATTGGAAATAATCTGTATTTAGATTTCATAGAATTCCTAATTGGAGAAGTAGATTCATAATAGCTTTTATTGGAAACATACTTTTTAAGTATGTCTCCCTCTCCTTCAAGGACTTTTGAAAAACTGACTCGAGTGTCAGTTTTTAAAATTTAATGTGATTTAATACTCTTTGGTCACACTAGCTACATGTCCAGTACTCAGTAGCCACTGGAAGTATGGCCAGTGCAAGTCTAAATAGACTGATAAGGAGCAAAGGTGTCTGAACCCTCTTCATTACTTGGCTGGATGAGTAAGTGATATCTGTTTCATTCTTTTCAAACCCTCCTTCCCAGCCTGAAACTCATGATTTTTGCTCTCTCTCTTTCTTATTTTTAATCTCTTACCTGGAGAGCCCATCTTCTTAAGCCCACCTTGTGATGCCGGGAACCTTTGCAGGAGGACACTGGACACCCCTGCTCACAAGACATGGGCTAGTCTGGAATTCCCCTAGTTGCCAAGCTTACTTGAAGACCCAGTGCACTGTGATTTTTGGAACTAAAGTAGTGATCTTTTCCTATTATAAACTTTGGGTACATGAATTTTTCTCAGTCCTTCTCAGACTCAAGTAGGTGTGTTTCCCGGCGTATGTGGTGATGCCAGGAGGTGTTTAAAGGCCCAGAATAACTAGGGTACCTCTCTTGTAGTCTTTAATGCTTGGGGGAAGGGATGTTTATTTTCATGAGAAAATAAATGTATTATGAAGTAGAATGGAAAATTTATATCAATTTTAAGATACAAAGTGGGTCTTCAAAGAGTTTTCATACCTGTGGCTTTTTCTCATACGTTGGCCCCTCTCCAAACTACTAGATATGTGAATTTATAGGCCTCCTTCATTAGGGATACTCTGGTGGGAAAGCTTAGAGATGCATTTAATTTGTACAAATTTTATTTAAATCTCATTTATCTCTAAGAGGTGTAGTTAGAATAATTCAAAGCCTTTTCATCATTTAAAATCTCTTGTTCCCACTTTCTCCACTGTGAACACTCACTTTTATTTACTGGTGCCCAAAGTGTGGAAAGTTATTTCCTCAAAGGAATGTCTTGCTCTAATTGTGTAGAGAATTGTGGGGTCAGTACAGGCTAAAGATATAAAGAACATTTAACTGAGAAAATGGGATTCGGTGTGTGTTTTGAAGCACAGGTGGTGAAATTCATTGGCAAAATCAGAATAATTCTGTGAGTCTAGGGGTGGAAGGTGGTATAGATGAACACGTAGACACAGGAAGGAAAGTGGAAAGTACAGTAAGAAGGCTATGCTGTCAGAAAGATTAGTGGGCATTGGAAGCCCTTGGAATGCTCGGCCAGCAAATAACACTGTATAAATAGTTCTAGGAAAATTTACTCACCGTCACCATGCGAGCGAGGTAATTTATATACAGAAACACAAATTTAGGCTTTATTGTTATTCATTTATTTTTCACTAGTTCTTTACAGTCCTTATCAAAATATACTAGGCACTATTCTAGGCTCTGGGATTCAACGGGGGAACAAAGTGACAAAAATCCCTATAGGGAATATGGAAATGAGGCTCTGAAATAATGTGTGTTGTATCACCCTCAGAACTAGAAAGTTTATACAGGAAAAACTGACTAGTTTAAGTTAATTCCAGAGGCCAGTTAACCTTGAATAGTAGACATAGCCAAGAACTCAGAAATTAATCACTAAGTCTGTGTTCAAAAGCTTATTATGCCCATACCTGATAAGAGGACCCTCTGGTCTCTATTATTTTACTTGTATCATTACAAAGAGCTTAATTGTCTGGTTTCAGTTGATAGAGCAGATTAGAAGCAACAAATCAAAAAGATGAGCCGTTTAGTGGCAAGGATGTACTGAAAGCATCAATAAGTGATTACCAATAAGTGAGATGTAGAAAATGATTCACATTAAAGGTACAAATTCAATAAGCATAGCAGTCTGGGGTCACTTGGTTTGGGACCAAACAACCAAATATCCATCACTCACCCCAAGGGCCTCACTTTGTAAAAACATGGTGCAAAAACTTTGTCACCATTTTTTTTTAACAGGTAATAAATTAATGGATCTAGGCATTGATCATCAAAGGCTGGAAACATCATAAAAAGAGACAAATGCGTGTCTCATAATGGAAGAATACAACCGCATCTCAGAATTAGTCTTATCCTCTCTTCCCAAAATTGAATGTGAATCCAATCAAACCTCTAGAGAGGCCAGGAAATACAAAAGACCAAAGAACATGTTTGTATTCAGCAAAATTCAGGCTCTGGACTATGTGACACATAGCCCAGTTTCCTCAACAAATAAATTGCAAGAAATAAAAGAGAAGTGAAGTAAGACAAGTGGAGGGGCATTAACAGAATATAAAAATTTAAGGTAAAATTAATTAATTGTAATGTATGGGCCTTATTTGGATTCATTTCAGACAGACTATTTAAAAATCTTGGGCATCTTAAACAATTGAAAGGTAGAACTTTGATTCACTCTATGATGAAATTAAAGAATTATTGTTCATTTCAAAACTAGTATAATAGTAAGTGGTTTTTATAAAGACTGACTTCAAAAACAGATGTTAAATTGTGGTCAGTAACTATGTTTGGGAAGGTAGATATATATGTTACTCCTCTCAGAAAGATTTCTGTACTCAGTGGTTAAGATGTAATAAATGTTGAAAGGAGTTAGTGTGATGTAGTATAAAAAACACCTGGAATCAGACCAGACAGTTAAACATATCAGATTTTAAATTTCCCTTTCTGTTCAATGGAAGGTGGCTTGACATCTACCTGAAATCCCATAAGTAAAGTATCTGGTGTAGGCAGGGAGTGTTGTGTATGCACATTAAATGACCATGCCTTTTTCTTTTCTCCTCTTGAATAAAAATAAATAAATATGCAAGCTTCAACCAGGAAGAAAAATAACAAAGGTGGGAATTTCTTTCAGAAAGTCTATTCCAAGCCATCATTAATCAGCATCCCTATTGTCCCATGCAGCTGACCTTTCTAAGACAAAACTCTGAATATGTCACTCTTTGTGCTTAAAACCATTTAGGGCAACTTTTTTTTTTTTTTTGCGGTACGCGGGCCTCTCACTGCTGTGGCCTCTCCCGTTGCGGAGCACAGGCTCCGGACGCGAAGGTTCAGCGGCCATGGCTCACAGGCCCAGCTGCTCCGTGGCACGTGGGATCCTCCCGGACCGGGGCACGAACCTGTGTCCCCTGCATCGGCAGGCGGACTCTCAACCACTGCGCCACCAGGGAAGCCCCATTTGGGGCAACTTTGAGACTCCTCAGCATAGCCTACTTCATGGAGCCCTTCAGGTCTGGCCTCTCTTGTCCCTCAGCGCCCACTGGCACCTCTTCCAGTCCTCTCCCCAGCATAGAGCTACTTAACAGCCCCTCCTCTCTGCACATGCCGCTCTCTGGGCAAGAATGCCTCTTCTCACACACCCCTGCCACTTTCATCCAATGAATGCCTGCTCTTCTTTTCTCTGGGAGTGCTCCCCTGACCTCCCAGGACTGGATAAAGTGCCGTTCCGAAGTGTTTCCAGTAGCACGCTACACCTCCCTAGGAGAGCACTCACACCACGAGCGGTAGCCCCACCAGGCTTTGAGCTTCTGCAGGGCTGAGCCTGTGACGTCTCATCCTTGGTCCTGGCGTATAGCCAGTGCGCAGTGAGTGCTGGTGATTGAAGACTATTAGAAGTGGAGAGGCCCCAAGAGGGAACAGTGGGCACACATTTGTTCTGCCACTCATCTTTCCTGTCCTTTGCCAAGGTCTGCTTTCTTGGAAAGCTCCCCAAGCTGGCAGTCTGATCTAAGCTTCAAGCGGAAACTTCCCTCTACTGTTTTGATGCTAAGTTCCCTTTTTAAACTTCATTGTTGATTGCTGTTTCCATGGTGCTTCAGAAGTTCAAGTGTCTTATTCTTCTCACTCTTTTTCATTGAGACCTCTGTTCAGATGTCTCTGGAACATTCCCATGTATCAACTTGCTACTTTATCCAAGGTCTTTGATGCCAACAAACGCCCAGGCTCACTAGAAACAGCCTATAATGGTGGTCTCTTTGGCCATGTGACTCCTGTGGATGGTCCCTTTTGCAAGCACCTCAAGAGTGGAAGATTCCACACTCAGGGAATGTATGGTCTTGTCACACTGCTGGCCATCCAGAAGCTCAGATTCCAGTCCTGGCTTTCTCTAACAAGCTCTGGGCAAATCATTTTACCTCTCTGAGTCTGTTTCCTGGAGCAGTGAAGAATGTCTACCAGCTGTTCAAAGGGAGGTTCAGGGTTGTGTCAAATGAGAGTGAAACAGAACACCTTCCTGCTCCCTCAGTTGTACTCCGAGATTTGGGGAACAGAACAGATTTTTGTGTTAAAAAGAATACAAATATTCTTCAGTGGAATGCAAAATCAAGATGAGTGTTAAGATGAAACTCAAGATTTTATTGGCAGAGTTTGAGGAACCCTGACTTCTCTAAGTCCCCCACCCCCCAGTGCTAACTTTCTATAACTGTTTCAGCCTCCGATCTTCTGTCTGTTCTGTCATCTAGATAACCCTCTTGAGTACAACATACTAGGCCTTGACAATGCTGAGCAAATAAGGCATGGCTATAATTTTAAAGAATGTGTTATTTCTAAGAAGATACAATATTGCATAGTAGGCAAACATAAGTGTAGACAAGAAGCCCTTTGGAATCTGTTTTTAAAAATAGCAAAAACTGGGCTTCCCTGGTGACGCAGTGGTTGAGAGTCCGCCTGCCGATGCAGGGGACGCGGGTTCATGCCCCGGTCTGGGAAGATCCCACATGCCACGGAGCAGCTGGGCCCATGAGCCATGGCCGCTGAGCCCGCGCGTCCAGAGCCTGTGCTCCGCAACGGGAGAGACCACAACAGTGAGAGGCCCGCGTACCGCAAAAAAAAAAAAAATAGCAAAAACCATTTATAATTAATACACCTCAAGTATCTATATATAGCACACTGAAATTCTAGAAAGGCTTCTTAGGAAGGCAAAAATATTCTCTCAACTTAAAACAGGCCTTATTAAGAGTTCAGAATTGGTGGCATCTAAATTAATGAGCTTTTAACCTTGTAGAAAACCTTGAAAGTTAAATTTACCCAAAACAAAACCCTTTATTTGAAAAGGACATTCTAGGGTATCATCTTCCTCATCTTCTGTGAGGATTCTATTTCTAATGATGCAAAGCTGATTTTAGTGTCTGTATCATTTACCTCCCTACCATGATGAATCACTGATAATTATATGTTAAGGGTTCAGTCTTTTCCCTCATAGTTCATTCTAGAGGCTTCTAATTATTGGTGGGTTTTCAGTATATGTTTGTCTAAAGTCCTATTAATTAATAAATAGATCTATAGATAACCAGTGAATTTAAGGGGCAAGTGGATGGATGGTCCTCATATTGACACCTTCTGCTAAGCATTTTCTTCTCCTTGTTTAAAATAAAATCACAGCTGTTTCTTGAGAGAATAATGATGTGAAATTAGCAAGAGAAGAAATTGCCAATTTAAAAATGAAAGATATTAAATATTTCTGGATCCTTACGGGATTCCTCTTAGAAAAGCTAGCAAATCTGGATATTAGCGTCATCTGCTTGACTCGAAAAAAAAATAACATAATCAAATTAAAATTATATAGCTGTCAGCATTCAAGCCAGACAGTTCACATTAGACAAGAAAAATTGCCTTTCTAATACTGATGTAATTAGGCTATCACGCATGTGGAGGTTTCTGTGAATTCTCATCTCCAGTTAGAAAATGGGATGTTGCTTGCCACCTTTCTTTGTCGTGAAGTGAACTAGGTAGTCTTCTTTTTTTTTTTTTTTTAATGAATTTGTGTAAAGCCATTTTCAGAAATAGGCTGTCTTGTGGCATTTTCTAACAAAATATATAGTTTGTCTTCTGAGGTTGCTGATTTTTATTTATTTATCCTATTTTCACAAGCAACAATCATTTTCTGAAAAGCAAAGCTGAATATCTTCAAGCAAACCCTTGAAATAAAGAAAAAATAGTGCAGCAGAGCTCTTCAGTTTAATTTGAAAGATGCACACTCTCTGATTATGTCCTTCCCATTCTGGGAGTTCTGGAGAAACACATTTTGTGTACTAATACTTAGTACAGTTGCATAATTGACTCACTTTTAAATAATTAGATAATTTGAAAAGGGGATGTTTAATCTGTTAGAATCTTCATTTCCAGCCCTCTCAAACTTTGCTGAGGTCCTGGAAGGAGATCTTGAAATATGGTATAAAACATACAACCTATCTCCTATCTCCATTTAATTTCTGTTGTTGTTGTTATTATTGTTTTAGGAAAAACTTAGTCTTTTTCCTTTTGAGAATAAAAATAATAGGTTCTTACAGATGCTTGTATGATCCTTTTCTTAGTCCCAATTTTAGCAGTGTAGATGCAGAGGAAATGACTGGAACAGGCTTTCTTTTTTTTTTTTTTAAACATCTTTATTGGAGTATAATTGCTTTACATTGGTGTATTAGTTTCTGCTTTGTAACAAAGTGAATCAGCTATACGTATACATATGTTCCCATATCTCTTCCCTCTTGCCTCTCCCTCCCTCCCACCCTCCCCATCCCACCCCTCTAGGTGGTCACAAAGCACCGAGCTGATCTCCCTGTACTATGCGGCTGCTTCCCACTAGCTATCTATTTTACATTTGGTAATGTATATATGTCCATGTGGAACAGGCTTTCTTAAATCAGTCTTGCTTAAAGGAATGGGAAAAGGAGCATAGTCTCACAAATAGTCAGACTCCATTACCAAAGGTAGAGAATTGGGACCAAAGTTTAAAAATATGATTTTAAAGCACTGTTGCTATTACCAAAAAAAAAATCATAATCTCTTTCTGTTACTCAGATTTCAATTTTTGTTTTAAAATTATGCTCTTTGATCTGGTTGCTTAAGGCCTGACACATAGGACAACAAATAATATTTGTTTAATTTTTTTTTAATTTAATCCATTTCTCTTATGTCATGCATCTGTGGATATTTTCATTATAAGCTGACTGCTATGGGCATCATATCTAAAATGGGGATAACATTTATGTTCTTACATAATCTGTGCTTGTTCTGAAAGGTTATATGGTTATAGTAGCCAACCCCCTCCCCACTTTGGAAATAATCACTAGGAATTTAAAATGTTATCTACTATGAAGAATATTACAATAAATCTTTTTTTTCATGGAGTTATGGTTGGTTTAAATTTTTAGTTTAAGCTTTTTGGGTATTTTGACCTAGAAAAAATTTTGTTCTATAAATCCTAAATATGAGCGAATGAAAAGTATGCACATGTTAAGTAGAAGTGTGTGTTGTTTCTTGTGGGATGATGACAATTATTTTCCTTCTGAAGGGCATCTTTGTCTTTGAGAAAGTGTATTTTATTCTCATGCTGTGAGTCTGAGAAGTATTGACAAGCCTCTTTCTCATTGATCTTTGCTTTGTCTCTTAGTGTGGCCGTCACCAGGTCCAGAGATGTGCCTTCCTTTGGACCTCCCATCCCCAAAGGGGTCACTTTCCCTAAGTCAAATGTGTTCAGGGACTTCCTTTTGGCCAAAGTGATTAATGCAGAAAATGCCGCTCATAAGTCAGAGAAGTTCCGGGCCATGGCAACCCGGACACGTCAAGAATACCTGAAAGATCTGGCAGAAAAGAATGTCACCAACACCCCTATTGACCCGTCCGGCAAGTTTCCGTTCATCTCTCTGGCCTCCAAGAAGAAAGAAAAGTCTAAGCCATACCCAGGAGCTGAGCTCAGTAGCATGGGGGCCATTGTGTGGGCTGTCCGGGCCAAAGACTACAACAAGGCTATGGAGATAGACTGCCTACTCGGGGTCTCCAATGAGTTCATCGTCCTCATCGAACAGGAAACAAAGAGCGTGGTTTTCAACTGTTCCTGCAGAGATGTGATCGGGTGGACCTCAACCGACACCAGCCTCAAAATCTTCTACGAACGAGGTGAATGTGTGTCAGTGGAGAGTTTCATTAACAATGAGGACATCAAAGAGATTGTCAGAAGGCTTCAGGTCAGTGTTTTCCTTCCACTTACCTACATGCATGTCCCTTTCATAAAGATTTCAGTATAGGCTAGAGCTAAGTTACAGAAGCTTGTTCTGTTTTATTAGCTCCTCTGAAAACTCCCTTAACAATGCAAAGGAACACAGAGTGTATGTCACACTTGCTTCCCATCATTTTTTTCAGAAGGAAAAGTAGTAGAACAAATGGGGGAAGGCACATTGTGCGTTTTTGTTGGAAACTCATTTGCATGTGACCTGATCCCATTGCCTTGTGACTGATGACGTAGCCCAGCCAATCTGCTTTAGTTGGTGAAAAGAATTGTTGGATCGGGTATCTGCTGCTTTGAATGTCTGTCTTAAGGGCAAAATGAGTAGCAGAATACCGTTTTTCTTTGCTGCCAGCTCCCTGTAGGTCGCTGAGAAGCCGTTGAGATGAGTGTGTTCTTTTTGGCCTAATGAATGGAGATTAGTGAAGGCAAAATAACCAGGCTGCTCTTCAGCTGGCATTAGGGTATTCAGAAATAACCCTGCTTGCCATGCGTACCACTGAAGACCCCTGTGTATCTTTTGTTTCTTTGTCTAGTTCGTGTCAAAAGGCTGTGAATCGGTGGAGATGACTCTGCGAAGGAATGGGCTGGGACAGCTTGGCTTCCATGTCAACTACGAGGGCATCGTGGCAGATGTGGAGCCCTACGGCTATGCCTGGCAGGCAGGGCTGAGGCAGGGCAGCCGGCTGGTGGAGATCTGCAAGGTGGCGGTGGCCACTCTGAGCCACGAGCAGATGATCGATCTCCTGAGAACATCTGTCACGGTGAAAGTTGTCATTATCCCCCCACATGATGACTGCACCCCACGGAGGTAGGTCTGAGAGTCCAGGGCCATTTATGTACCGTGGAGAACATCCCCAGCTGGGTCAGAGTGTAGGAGGTTATGAAGAGCGCTAGGTTACAATGCGATGCTGAAAGTTCCCTCCATGGAAAGTCTGACTCAGGACAGAGCTCCCTTTCAGCATGTGGCAGCAGCAACTGGAAAGAATCACTAACTTGGACCATTCACAGGATTTACATCTCTGAGTATATAAAGTCACCATTACAGATAGAGATGTCTCGTAACATCCATTTTAAACAACTTGCACCAGTAGCTGAGAAACAGTGAACACTTAATGTTAAAAAGAGACTCAGCGTGACAAAGTGTTAGACTTTTTTCTTTTATGTTTCATGACACTCTTATTCCCCCAAATCTCCCATTTGTAGCCAATTGCTGTCCAAAACTCAAAGTGCTGTTTTTGACCCCTGCTCTCTCAGCCTGGAGGGCTGAATGTGACTTACCAAGCTTTTTCTTAACTGCATCTGAATGTGTCAGAAATTGGCTTCAAATGAGCTGGTCCTGCTTGTGATGCTTGGGCAGTTTGGTTCCCAGACTTTCCCAAAGGGAAGCCCAGGAGCTCCCCGCCCCTCCCAGCTCCTGCCAAGCCAGCAGCACTGTTGAAAATTTAATTTCTCTGTCTCTGGGGAGGTTTCCTGATGGAACAAATTTAATCAACTGTTTCTTTTCTCCTTTGGGCATGCACATGCTGTTTTTGCTGGGGGTTTTTTTTCAATCTGTTAATTTGCTTTGAACCCATTATTTTCTAAGAGTTTCTGTTAGGCTTCGGCAATTAATTCTTAGGCTTTCTAAAGCCAAGACAATATTCTTTACGCTATTTTACACCTGAGCTCTCATAGATTCATGAACATCAGATGGCAGAATATGTAAACAGTTACGAGGGGTTATTTGTGCCCTTTAAAAAGTAAGCGCAATGACAGTATCAGTGTATTTCAGTTCTTGAAACCAAGTGTTATAGACCAGATTGTGCTTGGGATGATATTTAATACTGCTTACTTCCTAGATGGCCCAGAGATTATGTGCTGATGTCAGAATGTGGTGAAAATCCCTTTGTCTGATAGTTTTAAGAAATGCTCCCACTTGGATGACTGGATTTCCCTGGAAACCAGAATTTATATCCAGAACTTTTTGTTTTAGCCATCTTGAGGGCAGGAAGGGTATATTCTGAAAGTGCTGCCTTCGTTTCCTCAATCACATCGTATTGATGTTAAGTATTTTGCTGAACCACAATTCAAGAATGACTCGAGGGTGATCAGAAAGGCAGCTGGGCCCTTACAACGCTCTGCAAGTGCTCTGTGATTCTCCTCTTCCTCTTGTCTGTTTTCCATCCCGAGGTCTTTCCTACAAATGGTCCGCTTTATAGTTTATATGTCTAAACAGGCATCTATGAACTGGAGAAGATAACCAAGTTGTGTAACTTGTCAACCTTGGACAGTACAGAGTTAGAGACGCTGGTCTACGGACTAATCTACTCAAGAGGAAGCCTGTAGATCTTGCGACACCATCGTGTCTGCTCAGGGGTCTTTCCCCATGTTTCTAAGCTCTTCAGTTTGTATGGGGGAGAGGGAAATAGTTGTGTGTGAGGAGATAGGATGGAATGGGCAACATTACTGACACTGAATTGCGAATAGTAGTTACTAGAAAGATGGGTCCAAAGGCCTGGCCCTGGATAGATGATAGGTCCACGACAGGAGGGGATTTGTCTACAGCAAAATACTAGGCTAGATACGCCTTCTGTGGTGTATTGGTAAAAACAACTAAATATTTGCTGAGTATTACTTTCATGTGCCAGACCCTAGAAAAAGCACTTTTATATGAATTAGCATATCTAATCCTTATAACGACCCTATGAAATAGTAGTATTAATATTACTCCTAATTAAAGGAAACCAACACTCAGGTTAGTAACTCCCCAGCCTCATCTGGCAAATTCAGGTCTAACTTCAGAATCCAAACTCTTGGGGCTTTCCTGGTGGCGCAGTGGTTGAGAGTCCGCCTGCCGATGCAGGGGACACGGGTTCG
>NW_006776141.1:24270-35801 GCF_000442215.2 Lipotes vexillifer
CCTGCGCGTCAGGAGCCTGTGCTCCGCAACGGGAGAGGCCGCAACAGTGAGAGGCCCGTGTACCGCAAAAAAAAAAAAAAAAAAAAACAGAATCCAAACTCTTAACTTTGTATGCTTGGGACACAAATCCTTTCCTGTGTACCAGCATAAGCAGGGATATGATGGTAAACTGGCTTTCTGTTGGGGAAAAGAACCTTGATTTGTAGTATTTGCTGTATTTGTCTTCATCTCCCAGCACTGCTTCTGGGGCATCATTGTCATCCTCTCATAGCCAGGGAGCTGGCAGTGACGGGACAGAAGAGTGTTAGGAACCTGCCCGCATTAGAGCGCGGGATGGGGGGGCTGGGCTGAAGGAGCAGCGCACCGCACAGCCCCTCAGGCCTCGGAGACACACTCTGCCCCTTGCCCTAGAGTTTCCACCCGAAAAGCCACCGTCAGACCTTCCAGGTGGGTCTGAAATGTTGCCCTTGATACCTCTGGAGGACTAGAAGCCTGCTCTCCCCTTCCCTCCTTCAGAAACAACTTCAAAGGAATAGTTGAAGCATTAACACCTTGGTACAATTTTCCACAAAATAAGATAATGCTCTTCTGTCACTTTTTTCTCTCCTCCGCACTTCACACTCCCACGGCTGTGGACCTTGCAGCTAATTACTCTGCTCTTTGACTAGTCACTCTCCTGTCTGTCAGCTGGTGCTGCCGCCAGGAAGAGCAGGCCTCCTGGAAATACGCTGCCCTCCGTCCCCAGCGGCGTGTTTCTCAGGGTCACCAGGATCCAAGGGTCCCAGGACACAGACACCGGCGTGGGGATCATATGTAATCACGAACACCCCCGTATGTCATATGCAAGAGTCACTAGTTTTGAAAAGGCAGGTGGTTTTTGTTTTGTTTTTGTTTTGTTTTCTTAACATCTTTATTGGAGTATAATTGCTTTACAATGGTGTGTTAGTTTCTGCTTTATAACAAAGTGAATCAGTTATACATATACATATGTCCCCATATCTCTTCCCTCTTGTGTCTCCCTCCCACCCTCCCTATCCCCCCCCTCTAGGGGGTCACAAAGCACCGAGCTGATCTCCCTGTGCTATGCGGCTGCTTCCCACTAGCTGTCTATTTTACGTTTGGTGGTGTATATATGTCCAAGCCACTCTCTCACTTTGTCCCAGCTTACCCTTCCCACTCCCCATGTCCTCAAGTCCATTCTGTACGTCTGTGTCTTTATTCCTGTCCTGCCCCTAGGTTCTTCATAACCTTTTTTTTTTTTAGATTCCACATATACGTGTTAATATATGATATTTGTTTTTCTCTTTCTGACTTACTTCACTCTTTATGACGGACTCTGGGTCCATCCACCTCACTACAAATAACTCAATTTCGTTTCTTTTTATGGTGGAGTAATATTCCATTGTATTTATGTGCCATATCTTCTTTATCCATTCATCTGTCGATGGACACTTAGATTGCTTCCATGTCCTGGCTATTGTAAATAGAGCTGCAATGAACATTGTGGTACATGACTCTTTGAATTATGGTTTTCTCAGGGTATGTGTCCAGTAGTGGGATTTCTGGGTCGTATGGTAGTTCTATTTGTAGTTTTTTCAGGAACCTCCATACTGTTCTCCATAGTGACTGTATCAATTTACATTCCCACCAACAGTGCAAGAGGGTTCCCTTTTCTTCACACCCTCTCCAGCATTTATTGTTTGTAGATTTTTGGATGCTGGCCATTCTGACTGGTGTGAAGTGATACCTCATTGTAGTTTTCATTTGCATTTCTCTAATGATTAGTGATGTTGAGCATTCTTTCATGCGTTTGTTGGTAATTCTTTGGAGAAATGTCTATTTAGGTGTTCTGCCCATTTTTGGATTGGGTTGTTTGTTTTTTTGATATTGAGCTGCATGAGCTGCTTGTAAGCGAAAAAGCCAGTTTAACAACAACAAATGGGGCTTTAGTAACACCTGTTAAATCAAGCTCTTTTCCCTATTCGCAGGACATAAGCAGACCCTCTACGAATTGTTTCCAGAGGCAACTGTTTTAAAGAGAAGAGAGGACCGGGAAAGTAAAGCAAAATTTCTGAGCCCCTTCTGTGTACTGGGCTTTAAAAAAAATCTTCATGGCAGCCTCATTTCCATTGAAACAATGAGGAGAATGAGGGTTAGAGAGGTTTAGTAGCTGCCCAGAGAGTGAATAGGGCCGACTAGGATGACAGCATGATGGAAGCAGTCTTGGCAGAAACAGGTTTGGGATTTGGCTGCAGACGTCACCAGAAGGCTCCCCCCCAGAGAGTAAGATGTTGCACTGCAGGAGGGACCCCCACGCGCTCCATCACCAATCAGAGTGTATGACCAGCTGTATGTCTTGGTGTCTGTGACCTCTGACTCTTGAGCAGTCAGTCATTCTCTAGGCAAAGTTAGAAGTACCCAGATAGCACATTCTGTTGTGATGCTCTGAATGGTATCACATGGGAGTGGCAGGCCGTCATTCTGTTGAGGGCCACCAGCCTATGGATTTGTTTTTTTAATTGAAGTATAGTTGATTTACATTGTTGTGTTCATTTCAGGTGTACAGCACAGTGATCCAGTTATGTATTTACATACATGTGTATATATTCTTTTTCATATTCTTTTCCCTTATAGGTTATTACAAAATGTTGAATGTAGTTCCCTAAAGAAAGCAATCAAGGGCCATTCAAGAGGAAGAGCTAAAAACACATTACCCAAAGGACCAGATTACCTTTTAAGTAAGAGGGTTGCAAAGTTTTTTCTTCAGTTTAAAAAACAATTATTTCAAAGTGCAAAAGCATTCTGCTTTAGAGCTAGAAGGGCTATGAGAAATCGTCTGGTTCAAGTCTCTCATTTTTTTTAGATGAGGAACTTTGGTTCAAAGAGGTTAAGTTTTTTTTTTCCAAGCCAAAGTCACATGAATGATTAGGGACACAGCTGTCCCCAGACATCCAACTTTTCTGATTCAGGAGTCCAGGTGTTGTGATGTTCTGTTCAATATACCCCTCGGCTGATTTTTCTGTCTGTATTTCTTAGTGTCTTAGGAATAAAGGAGAGGGTAGTGGGTAATAAGAAATTAGAGGAAAAAGTTAGAATGAAAAGACTGAAAAAGAGAAAGAAGATGGAGTGACTTTTCAATTAAGTTATGGTTTCAGCTTGTCACCATGTGTCACTTTTAGCACCGAAATTGTAATTCCTTTTGACCATAGCTCTTTAAGAATTGTTGACATTTTGTCATAGCCCATGCCCGAATGAAATGCAATAGTCAGTATAAGATGAAGTTTGGGAAC
Source organism: Lipotes vexillifer (assembly GCF_000442215.2). Lineage (NCBI taxonomy): Eukaryota > Metazoa > Chordata > Mammalia > Artiodactyla > Lipotidae > Lipotes > Lipotes vexillifer. The sequence goes on from NW_006776141.1 coordinate 27,561, forward strand.
CTGGAGTAGAAATGTTCTTTAGTTAGTGACTAAAATAAGACTAATCTACAAGTAGACTTATTCTGTGGGGTCAAATCCTGGCTCTGCCACTTCTTCTTGACTGTGTAGTCTTTGCAGATTAATCTCTCTAGGCCTCTATTTCCCCATCTGATAAACGGGGATAATGATACTCGTATTTCAGAGAGTTGGTGTAGGGCAGCCAGATTAGTGCTGGCCCATCGTGAGCTCTAGGTGCCCGAGTTTTTATTGTTTAACACTAGATTTTACTTGGAGTAATAGAATATAAATCCTTTTATGAACTTTCATGCATGTCATTAAAAGCCAGCTTTTATCTTTGTCCTTCAGTGTACTGCCCACTTCTGGATTCCATGCATCATTCTCATAGGGATAAGTAAGGGAGCAGAAGCTAGTGGTGTCCCACCCCCCAACCCCCGTAGAAGGCAGTCAGAAACGGCGGGATGGCAAAGGTTCAGCACTGTGGAATCTTTGCTTTTCATTCTCTGTAAATGAATCTTCTCTCCCTGCTTTGGCCTTATCGTACTTCATTCTATGATTATGGAATATTCAGAAGGTCTCTAATAGTGTGCTAAGGGTGGTGGGGATGAAATATAGACTAGAGAGGAGACAAAATCTTTGGCTAATGGGATCTTTTAACCAGTTTTAGTATTAAACATTATGCAGCTAAAAGACTCTTTCAAAGAGTGCTTGAACTAGAAGAAAGTTTAGTAATTATCAATTACAAGTCTTTCATTTTACAAAGAAACTAAGGCCCCAAAGCTGATATTGTCTATTTGATATTACATTATTATTGTTTCTGTTTTAATTATTTACTTATTCTCTACCCTGATGCAATATGGGCTTGAATCAGCCTATGGAGGTACAGAATTAAAATTCATTGAGGGAATCTCTGTGTATGTGTGGTAGGGAAATGGGGAATGGGGGGAGGTAAGTGGAAAACGTGGCCAAGGGAGAAATTTTTGAAAAGTTAACGCCCTGAAATACATGATAAAGGTCTGTACGTGTTCTGTACATGTGGTTGGTTCCTGGCAGCCAACAGAAAGGGACATGGGGCTTCCCTGGTGGCGCAGTGGTTGAGAGTCCGCCTGCCGATGCAGGGGACACGGGTTCGTGCCCCGGTCCGGGAAGATCCCACATGCTGCGGAGCGGCTGGGCCCGTGAGCCATCGCCGCTGAGCCGGCGCGTCTGGAGCCTGTGCTCTGCAACGGGAGAGGCCACAACAGTGAGAGGCCTGCGTACCGCAAAAAAAAAAAAAAAAAAAAAAAAAAAAAAAAAAAAAAAAAAAAAAAAAAAAAAAAAAAAAGAAAGGGACATGGATGATATGATCCACTGAGTTTACAAGTTAAACAGACCAATGCTGAGGAGAAGCAAAGCTAGTGCTGATTTTGAGGTAGAAAGAAATTTTTCCATGCATTATTATAAATTGCTATTAATATTCCTTTGGTAAGCTACAACATTCTTGCATTTTGCATTCTTGCAACATTCTTGTATTTCCAGATCCAGAGCTCTAGATACTGCATGATCAGAAATGAAAGACTTCAGATATACTGCAATAACACCTGTGTTAACAACCAAAAAAGTATGGTAATGGCATATTTTTGTCAGAAATAATTGATTCAAAGCTAGAAATTATATCAAGGCCTAAGGTGATAATCCTTCATTTCAGAGAAAAGCATTTATCATATAAGAAGTCAATAACTGCTGAAACTAATGTCAAGTAGGCCATACAGTGTTTTGCTAACTATAGATCGTAATTCTTAAGTAGATCATGAAATCAGTTTAGGAGGTTGTACCCAATGTATTTTTTTAATGAAATGGATTAACACAGAATATAGCAGAATGGAAGCTGACAGAGGAAGGATGTATGTGTGTATGTATTTGTGGTTGTGCTATATCACAGTGTAAAATATACTTGTCACCAGGATTGTGGTCCAAAACATTTGAAAGCCATTGTCATCAAACCATTAAAAGGGGCACAGCAGCATCTTGGGCATAGGGTCAGATTAAGGTTGACCTAGGCTTTTGAGGAGTCGGAGGGAGAGGTTAAGGAAACTCCAAGCAAAGGTGCCCATTGGAGACTTGGTCTAAGACTGAGGAGGGCAAGGACCCCAGCAAATGCACATGCTCCAAAAGCAGCACTTTTCAAAACCTGTGGCTGTCATGGAGACGTGGGAGAGGACGCATGGTGGGGTACATTTTAAATGTCATGAGTCATACCCTGAGATACATGGACAAGGTCATAGAGGGGGGCCCGTTCCACTGTGTTCATTCTCCCACCAACATAAGCACCTTCCCCAAACCAAGACCAGGCCTTCAGCTGGATGCCCTTTGGACCTACACTGTCCAGTACAGGAGCCATGAGTCACCTGTGACTACAGAGCCATTGTAACGTGGCTGGTCCCAAGTGAGACGTGCTCTAAGTATAAAATACACTCCAAATGTACAAGAATGTAAAATGTCTCGTAAATTTCTTAATACTGATTTATTGATTACATGTTGAAATGATAGCATTTTGGATATATTGAGTTAAATAAAATTTATTATTAATTTCACCTGTTTCGTTTTATTTTTGTAGTATGGCTGCTAGACATTTAAAACTTACATACATGGCTCCTATTTGTGGCTTATATTGTATTTCTGTTGGGCGGCACTGATCTGGACTCTCCTTATGCTATCTCTAAAGTACCTCTTAAAGGACTATTTCGTAATTACTCTTAATCTTTTCTTTCCAGATCTTCCCACCTGCTTCTCAGTCTTTGAAATGTCTTTAAGAAAGAAAGTCATTTTTTCTCTTAGTGATGAAATTCAAATGCACAGTTTGAGTTAATGTTTTCGTGGGGGTAGGTTTTTTCAGTAATTTTTCAATCAGTCAAGTCAATAATTGGTCGAACCTTCCTTGGTTGTTTGGGCAAAGGTCATGGAAAGTGGGTTCCTCGTTTCCTAAGTTTTGGGGGATGGAATGATGGCACAAAAAGAGGGTAAAGGGATGGAAGACATTTGTGCCTGCCATTAATTTCACTCAGACTGCTGCCTGGGGACAGCTCTGCTATGGGAGATTTCTGGCTTTCAAGGGGAAAAAAAAGTCCTGATTTCAGATTATGCTTTGTTCCCTGGTGATTTGATAATTGCTGATTTCAATAACTGGCTTTTTTTTTTCCCTCCTCCTGAGCTAAATTTGGCTCTCAGTTTGGATTTCAAGAATTCTCCCCACTTATTTTTGACTATCGGGATCCCAACGAATTCAAACCTATATACCCTTTTAGATCCTTAATCGTAAGGGAAGGATCTAAAGCTTCCCTTACGATTAAGGATATAAAGCTGACTCTTTCCTCCGAGGCCCCATCTTAGGGGTCTGTTCCCACCATGCTGTCTGGGCACCTTCCCTCCCCAGGTCTCAGTGCTGACTCTGCCCCCTACTCCACCCCCATCCCCACCAGGGTGACCATAGGTCTCACTGAAATTTCAAGACTCCATATCTCATACTCAGCATTTAGGATTGATCAAAAGAAAATACTAGTATAATACTTCCTGGGATTCTGGTTTTTGAAAGGAAAATAATTACAGGCCTAATGATTGAAAGATGGTTTGAAACTTGAGAATGAAGTGTTTGATCCATTTTAACTGTTAATGAGAATCAGTGTGGTTCCACCAACAAGAAAAAGCAATATTGATTTTTCTTCTCTCTGTGCCCTCCCCCTAGGAGTTGCTCTGAGACCTACCGCATGCCAGTGATGGAGTACAAAATGAACGAAGGGGTTTCCTACGAATTCAAGTTTCCCTTTCGAAATAATAACAAGTGGCAGAGGAATGCCAACAAGGGGCCTCATTCACCTCAAGTTCCATCCCAGGTGCAGAGTCCCATGACCTCGAGGCTGAATGCTGGGAAAGGAGACGGGAAGATGCCTCCTCCAGAAAGAGCCGCCAACATTCCTCGAAGCATCTCCAGTGACGGGCGCCCACTGGAGAGGCGGTGAGTGTGCCTCCCAAGCTTTTCTCTAAATCTCTGCCCCAAATTTAAATAGCACCAGGCCCATAAGCACAAGCTTTAGGTCTTCCCATATTTTACTAGAAATGAAAACTTAAAACTGAGATGCATGCACTAGTGGTTTTCAAAGCATGGCAGCATTCCAAAGCCATCAGGATAAGTGAAGATGTATTCCAGCAAAGCATGCAGCTCTATACAATGGTATTTGGGCTTTGCTTTTTCATTTTCATGTGATATCAACAGAAATCATCACTGCATGCTCAGTAGCCATATGAACTAGAACTTGGCAGACTCTTTGAGGTGACAATGACCATATCATCATCTTTGACAGTCTTTTGTCTTTTGGAGATGAGTAATACAACAGTGGCAAGAGAATGCAGGTTTTTGGTTGAGTGTCTGTGTTTGTGTCACTTTGTTAATAAAGAATTGTGAGAAGGGAAATCCACATATTTTTTCACTGCTCTGAATGTAAAAGAAAATAGTGGATATGTTAAAACACTCAGTCCTGAGTAAAGTAAGCAAAAGGAGAGGGATTGAGAAATCCCAGAAAGTAACAAAACGAGGTTTGCTGTTAAATTGAAAGTCACAGTGGATTCCCTCACAGGTGATAACTGGTGAACTCTTCCTTAACCAGCATGGCCTAGCACTTTTGTCTCGAATTCACTGTAAAATGCAGCACTGTGAACTAAGAACCTTGGCCAAAAATTGAACTCGATAAAGTACTCTTAAAATGTGCATACAAATGGACTACATAATTTTAAATCATTGCACTAAAAATTCAGTTACCCCAAATTACCTAGGTTAATGAAGGAGACGGTTTAACTCAGTAACCTGCTAGTGCCCTCCTAGAAGAAGCCAACTTCTTTCTGTCCATGCACCATCCTTTCCCCATCACTGTGCTTGTCTTGATCACATCTCTGAGTGTTTTTGTGGCCCCCGCACTGCAGAAGGATCAGGAACTCTCAGAGCTGGTGGGGAGAAGTCTCTGTTCCAGGAGTTGCTATGGGTAGAAGGAAGGTCTCTGGAGCAAAAATGTGAGCCTGACTCATCTGAGCCTCAGGAACCAGCCCCAGCAAGAACAGGGCGCCAAGGAAAAGAGATCCCAGCTATGCTTCAAGAGTCATTGGTTCAAGTTGAGAGCGGAAAGTTGGAGATTTTAAAAACCACACAATGATGTCTTTTATCTTAAAAGACATAAAACATTGTCACTTAACTATTTCAGAAATACTAGAATACCATGTAGAAATAGTTTAATCACAGCAGACAACCAAAAACAAGCCTAGTTGTCTTTCCAAAATTCGTCATGTAATACTGGGGATTTATTTACAGAGCCTTGCTATTTATCTCAATAAAGGATTCCTCTCCCGAAGTGGCTGCATTCCCATCTGGACTCCTCTTGCTTTCATTATTTTCGAGAAGGAAAAACATCCAAGTGGTCGCTGAATAAATTCTTTGTTCTGCACATTCCAAACTTGGCTCCCTCTGAGGTGTGTGTTAACTGGAATTCATGATTTGGCCCACATTTGGAAGGATGAACCTAGGAAACCATTGTTTAGAGAAGGACCTTTTGTTCCTCTCAATGCTATTTTCTTTCTCTCCAGGACAGTCATCAGGCTTTTATGAGTGAAATTGGATTTGTGTTATTTTCTTTATACAATAGTCCCTATAATAAAATAGCAGAATATATTTTGATTCCACGTTGAATTTAATTTCTGCAACAGAAACTAAAGCTTATTGCTAAACATACTGACCTCTGAAAGTGAAAATATTTTTTGTAGCTAATTATCCTCTTAGGATGCAAGCAACTTTTAGTGCTAAAGAAGGCATCAACTCCATTTTTTCCAGATGGAGATCTTTGAGTTCTGGAGGTTCTTTTTGTGGGTACTTGTGTCTGCCTTTCTTCGTATCTCCACCCAGAGGAAAGGGAATCCGCGTGCTCTCCCTATAAGACTAATAATAATAGCCCTGGGGCTCTCCAAGCTATAAGATGAAAGTGACAGAAGTGAGGCTGCCAATGGTTTTTTAACCTCTACCCACTTCCCTCTAAGGCTTCTTAGTTTCAGATATCCTTGAGGACATTGGACTAGGATTTAAGATCTTATGACGGAGGGCTTTTAAAATCTGAGCTTTACATTTTCAGGTTATTTGTCTCCTCTTCATTTTGAAAGGTGTGGTAATTAGACGGCTATTCATGCATGAAAATTTAAGAGTTCACTGTCCTATCCCATCATTCTTAACTTTTAGTAAAGCAATATTTCTTAGTTAAGTTTCAACTTTGAGTCATAAATAGAAGGCACTATTTGAGAAACTTTGTATTGCTACTGTTTGCAGAATATTTGAGTATAGAATAGACTCGTGACCTTCATCGGGAATACTTCCAGATTCCTCAGATTCATACAGTGTACCTGGGAATATAATTTCCTCCATGAAATGTAGTAAAATATCACTAAAAAATTTAAGCATTCCCTTCATAGTCTTACTGAGAACAAACCACCTTACTGTGATGTGGAAGTGAGGCCCCTGGCTGGGCACACCTCCTCCAGCTCTCCCCTTCATACCAGCCCTGCCCTGGGTGCCATCTGCATCTGTACCTGGGCCATCTAGAGAGTGTGATATGGACCGTTCAGATGAATCACAAATAGTCAAAACAAATGCCCAGGTCTGCCATTCCTTGAATCTTGCCTTACCAATAGTGGCATGAGCCTGATACTGAGACTAAAGGATTGTCCCTCGGTATCCGCAAAGATTGATTCCAGAGCCCTCCACGGATACCAAAATCTGCACCTGCTCAAGTCCCGTAGTTGACCCTCACGTCCTCGGATTCAACCAACTGCAGGTCGTAAACATAGTAGTGTGTGTATTGAAAAAATCCCCGTAGAAGTGAACCCACGCAGTTCAAACCCGTGTTGTTCAAGGATCAGCTGTATTGCCTTTACATGGTTGGTTCCATTTATCTCTCTCCTCCAGGTTAGGCAAGTTGTGTTTAACTGTAGAGAAACCAGCTGTATTTAAGCTTAAGTTAGCAGCCGCCTCAAGCCTACTCTGCACGTGCTACACAAGTCTGCCTACTTCGTTCACCACGGTTGGACCCAGCACGGTTCATTTTAGATGAAAACTGAATATACTGCTTGTAGAAACTTAATCTACTGCTTGTAGAAGCATAGTTTTTCTTAAATTGCGTTCAAGATCCCAGAGTTAAAGGCCACTCGAAATAATTTTTTTAAAAAAATGCTTGTGGAACAGATTATCCTTTTTCCTTTAGTACCAAGGTCACGATTTTTGACATACTAAAAGATATTGATATTTGGAGTTTCTAACAAGAATTATTTTCACTGACTTGTGCTCTCTATACATTGTTAAGAGAAACTCACGCAGTAAGAACAGATGACGCATTTGCCATCTAAGTAGAAAAAAGTCTGATTTGATTGGGTTTAAATACAGGAGCTTTATGCTCTCTAGGTGGCCTTTCAAGTACAGAATTTTATGGTATTTGTGGGAGTAGTTCTTACTGACAATTAATATTTAACAAAAATAGGTAATATGATGCAATTGCTCTTCTGGCCTCAAATTTATCTAGAGTGTAAGGGTAGGACTGAAATAAAAATAGCTGGCTAGGGCTTCCCTGGTGGTGCAGTGGTTAAGAATCTGCCTGACAATGCAGGGGACATGAGTTTGAGCCCTGGTCCAGGAAGATCCCACATGCCGTGGAGCAACTAAGCCCATGTGCCACAGCTACTGAGCCTGCGCTCTAGAGCCCACAAGCCACAACTACTGAACTACTGAGCCCGCGTACCAGAGCCCGTGCTCCGCAACAAAAAAAGCCACTGCAATGAGAAGTCCACACGTCGCAACAAAGAATAGCCCCCACTCGCCACAACTAGAGAAAGCCTGTGCACAGCAACGAAGACCCAACACATGAATGAATGAATGAATGAATGAATAAATAAATAAATAAATAAATAGCTGGCTGTAGTACATTGAACTTAACACATTACTGTGTTTAAACATAATGTGGGATCAGTAGTAAAACCATGATCTGGGTTAACATGTTCAGAAAAGCTTAACTATTTCAGAGGCTTTGCATAAACAACAGGCACGTTGGCACACAAAGGAATTTTCCTTTCTCTTTTTTGTAGATGAAGTATTTCCAGGCTTTATATAAATATTTAATGTCGGATCTTACTGAACCATTGTTACTTTTGCATTTTACCTGGATACCATACTATTCCCCTTTCCCT
>NW_006776141.1:35811-42214 GCF_000442215.2 Lipotes vexillifer
GCTCAGCAGCTGGATGGAGTGTTGGTTCCTTTATGGAGTTACAGCTGGCTACACTTGCAGCCTCCCTAACGCCGCCCTCCTCTGCAGACACAGCTGCACCATACAGAGCATGAAGATGGTGCTGGAGGAAACTGTTGAAACAAATGAAAAGAGTTCTCCTCTTTTGTTTTTGGTCCGTGCCGTGTTGCATGCAGGATCTTTTAACCAATGAACTTCCAGGGAAGTCCCTCGATCTTTATTTTCAAGGAAATGTTTTCTAGGTTTATTTCGAACAGGTTCTGTGTTAATGATCCTCACGGTGTCATTTTCTGTTTTCAGACAAAGCCAGCACGCATTTATTCTTTACTCTTCCTTTGTTTGGAATATTAGCTGTGACTAGAAGTTGCATGACTTGTTCTTTCAAATACTGCCCTCCTGGATCATAGTTGTTTGAGTTGACATGAGGACCTTGACTCTTGGAATTCTTGAGTTTCATTCGGGGTGCTCAGGCTGCATCCCCATAGACTGCTGTATTCCCAGAGCCACTGGATGCTGTGGGCTTCAGCATATCCGATACCATTTGCCATTCCCTCCTCCTTCAAACTCCTCTTCCTTATCTTCCAAAACTTTCCTCCTGATTTTTTTTTTTTTTTTTTGGTCAGCTCTTTGCATTTGTCTCATCCCCCCCAAATGCTGTGTCCCCCATGATTCCTTCCTCATTTTTCTTTTAATCCCCTACTGTGCAATATCTCTGAATAGTTTATTTGTTTTAGTAACCTCAGCCATCATCTGTATGTGGGCAGTTTCTGCACAGTACACGTTTGGTCTTGACCTCTTCTTTACTTTTCATATTCATATGCCCGTCTCCCTACTGAATATCTGCACTTGAATGTCACACCAGTGTCCCAGACTCACCACCCCAAACTGACTTCAGCCATACTCCTGCCCGCCCTCCACCTCTTCCTTCTCACGTGTTGCCCATCTTGGTGAAGGGCTTTGCATTCTGCCCAAGTAGCCAGAGCAGAACTAGAATTCATAATTAGCCTCCTGCACCCTCATCACCATCTCCACACCCATTTAGTTATCAAGTTCTACCCTTCTGTTGAGTCCGTCCTGTAAGCATCCTCCTTGTCATTGCCTTAGGGGCTCTCGTTTCACAGTAAGATTTTTCTGGCCGGAACAGCCTCTCACTTTCTCCCTGTCCGAGCTGCGTACTGCAGGGATGGCCTAATACAAAGGGAATTGCTCCTCAGGCCCTGCCTTTCATCTTAGCCTTCCACACAGCCTTCAGTATCAAGTGCACCTCCCGCTGTGGATTTACTGACGTGGCTTTGTCTTCCCCAGGCTCTAGGCTTGTAAGTGACTCTCTGCTGCCAGGTTTTCTCTTGATAACCTTTATACCTGCAGCTCGGCTTGATCTGCCTTCTACCCCATGCTTCAGCAGCTTAACAACTGCTGGTATTTTAACACCAAGCCCAAGCCTCACCTTCCCTGAGACGTCTCCTCCCATCTCTGCCTTCATTGCCCATCCTGGGAATTTTCATATTTTTGCCTGTCTGCTTCCTTCACAGAATTTATTATACTTCATTTGAATCTTATTGGTCCATTTTTCCAATTTAAGGTAGCCTGTCTTATTCATCATCGTATCCCAAGGACCAACCACTGATTCTGGCATCTTAATAGGCTTGCAGTGAATTTTTTTAAAACTTCATTAGTTAAACCAGTAAGCAAAAAAACTTAAAGAAGTAGGAACAGAAGTAAATCAATTTGGGAGAAAATAAATCAGTTGGGTTTTTTCTTCTTTTTTTTTAAACTTTTTTTTACTGTTGTAAAATATACATAACATAAAACTTACCATTTGGACCACAGTTCTGTGGCATTATGTATGTTTCCATCCTTGTGCAACCACCGCCAACATCCATTTCCAGAACTGAAACTCTGTGTCCATTAAACAATAACTCCCCCTCTCCCCAGCTCCTGGCTGTTACCATTCTACTTTCTGTCTCTGTGAATTTGACTATTCTTGGTACCTCACATAAGTAGAAACTTTATGTAAGTGGAATCATACAATATTTGTCCTTTTGTGACTAGTTTATTTCATGTCATTGTAATGTATTCAAGGTTCATTCATGTTGTAGCATATGTCCAGTTTTCCTTCTTGCTTATTAGCTCAAGCTGCTATAACAAAATACCATAGATTCAGTGACTTAAACAATGGACGTTTACTTCTTACAGTTCTGGAGTCTGGGAATTCCAAGATCAAGGTTCCAGGACGGTTGGCTCTTGGTGAGGACCCTCTTCCTGACTTGTAGAAAGGGCCTTCTTGCTGTGTCCTCACACGGCAGAGAGCTCTGGTTTCTTCCTCCTCTTATAAGGGTGCTAATCCCATCATTGGGGCTCTACCCTTATGACCTTATCTTAACCTAATTACTTCCCAAAGACCCCACCTCCTAATGTCATTACGTTGGGGGTTAGGACTTCAAGATATGAATTTGGGAGTGGGGGGAGTCATTAAGTCCATAACCTTTACCTTTTTTTTTTTTTTTTTTTTTTTGGCGGTACACGGGCCTCTCACTGTTGTGGCCTCTCCCGTTGCAGAGCACAGGCTCCGGACGCACAGGCTCAGCGGCCATGGCTCATGGGCCTAGTCGCTCCGCAGCATGTGGGATCTTCCCAGACCGGGGCACGAACCCATGTCCCCTGCATTGGCAGGCGGACTCTCAACCACTGCGCCAACAGGGAAGCCCCCTTTCCCTTTTTTTAAGACTGAATAGTATTCCATTGTATGTATGTACCACATTTTGTTATCCATTCATCCATCAATGGACAGTCAGGTAAATCAATTTATTTTTATAAAATTAAATGACACATAAAAGTGAAACACTCTATAATCCGATAAAGCTATAGAATTGAAGCTTAGATTTAAGTAGAATTCTTTGCTTTTTGTTGACTAAGTTTAGAATACTCCTATTTTAAAAGTATATTGTGGGTAAAGCTGTCTAAAATTCAAAGTGAAAAGTGAGTTGTTCTTGATTGAATTTCCTCTAATTGGTTTCAGTTAGGTTGGAACTGAATTATGGCATTTTATTTGTCAGCCAAGTTAAGGTAGAAAAGCAGAGGGCTGTACTTAACTTAAACTCACCGAGCTCTTAAGCCTCTTTTCCCCCAACTCTTCAAAGGAGTGAGTGTACTCTGGCATCTACATTGGGGTCAGAGTTTAGATAATTTGCAAGTTCACACTTTTAGATTAGAGAACAAAGGTGTTTCCTTTTCAAGCATTCAGGAAATGGGCACAGTGGCCTGAGCCTGGCACACCTCCCAGTTTCCTTTCTTTTATAAACTCTAGAGTGGAGCCAGGGAATGAGACCAGGGTGCTCCCATGTGGTCCCCAGCTTAGGCTCTTGAATTGCTTCATCGTTCCTTGGACCTTGAAGGTAGCTGCTTTGCACTCCACCCAGGGAAGCATTCCAGGGGGCTCCTCCTTGCAGAGCCACCAGTGTTTGACTGTAACCCGCCCAGAAACTCCCAGATGTGCCAGGAGTGCAGGCTCTGCCGTCCAGGGGCCTTGACTTGCATCCTGGCCCCACCCCTTGGGAGTGATATGATGGTGGGAAGTTCCTGATCCCCTCTACACTTCATCATCTCCAGGAATCAAACGGGCCACTAGCCCCGCCTCTCAGAGTCAGCATGATGATTAACTAAGGTAATATAGTTACGCTGTGTTCAACCCAAGCTCTTAGGACAGGCCTGGCACACAGTGAGGCTTAGCAAATGGTAGAGTCCCTGTTTGTCTTTGGTGTCGTTTTGTAGATGCTTTTCTACACACAGCTCCATGGAAGTCAAAGAGAGCTAGTTGCAATTGGGTACTTAGGGATATGGGTAGAGCTGGCCAGACTGGCCTGATGAGTCAGTTTGCAGCCTAGTGCAGGTCACGCATGTGGTGAGTCAGTGTGTTTCCCAGGAGCAAGTTGTGCTGTCTTCAGCGCCAGCGTCCTGGTTAGCCTCGGTGAGACGGGGGGGCTGAGTTCAGGAGGGCTGCTGTGCTGGGAACAGTCATGGTGAGCAGGTGTAGAAAGTACTGCAAAAACCATCCATTGAATTAGAATAGACTGAGAGGTGATCTCGTAGAAAGAGGTGGTGTTATGGGAAGAGAACGAGGTGGCAGCTGGGCACATCGTTCTGCGTGTCAGTAAGGAACTGTTCTCCTACGTGCATCCAGCAGCAGGGTCTCGCCCTCTTAGCCCTTTTCTTAAGGGAGTGCTGCATTAGGACCACCCAGGGAGGCCTGGCCTGGTCCCATCTTATGGGAAGGGTCTAAAGGCCCACAGTGGCCCTGGGGATTCCTCCAAAAGCGCCCCCTTGTCCACCCCCAGACACCTGACACAGGGAAGGCCTTCCCAGAAGCCAGATCTACTATGGGTCCTGCTGTAGCCCTCCCTTCATGGAGAAGGCAGTAGGAGTCTTAGGCCCTTTGCCTGATGAGGGCACATCAGCCATACGGACACGTTTATCATTAGGAATTTAAATAATTCTCAGGGGTAAAAAGGGATATCCCGCTGCCTTATATTTGAAACCACTGACATTTTTCTTTAAGATTTGTTGATTGCACAACACATGTGTAAACGTGTGAGAATGAGACAGATGAGCTGCCTGGACCCACCCCCACAGTCACAGTGTGAAGTCTCCCCATAAGCCTCTTGTTCAGAGCCCAGGACAGTGACTGGTCTGACCAAGGTCTGCTTCCATCCATGGAACTCCCTCAGTATGGTGACAGAGTGGCAGTCTGGGATCCACCTGTCATTGAAGTGCTTGCCAGGAAAAGTGGGTTTAGTCTCCTTTTTACCTGCAGGAACGATTGTTGTGAAATAATGAGATTGGCTGAGTGTCCTTGGGCGTGGTCGGCAGAGTTGAATTGATCTCTGTGTATGTGTGTCTCTGGCCACTGGGCTCTCGGCTGGTGACTTGTACCACCAGAGGGCTTGCTGGACACTGCTTCAGGCCACATGAAGATGGCCCTGGACCCACCTCTTCAGGATCTGCAGGCTCCTTTTAAGGAGCAAGCACCAATACACAAGGAGGGATGGCAGGGGAGGTGTTTGACTCATATACTGCGGCCCTGCTAGCAAGTTCACTGCTGTCTCCCCACCAGTCCCCACTCCTGGGGAGAATTGGAATCCAGCCTGATTAAATAGCCTAGAGTCTCCCAATCTCTGGCTTTTTGTTTGACTCTTCTAGTTTCCCATTATATTTAGAAAATGACAAATGACGATGGCAGCTAAATGGCACATACGCCAGGCTCTGTTCAGAGTCCCTTATGTGAGTTTTCTCAGTTAATCCACCCAACAGTCCCAGTAAGTTGGTGGCTCTTTCCCCCTTTTACAGATAAGGATGCCCGGGGATTGAGAGATGAAATCATTTCTGCAGAGTCCTGGCTGGTTAGTGGTGGAGCTGAAATTAGCACCAAGGCCACCAGACTGTGGAGCCCCTACCTTAGCCACCATGCTGCAGGGATGAAGCCTACCACCATATATAGATGGTGCTCAAGAAATACTTGCCAGATGAACACATGCGTGTTTGTATGCTAAGGGGGCCCAGCCACGTGTGCTGCAATCAGGGCCAGCTTCAGGTGTGTAGCCTATGTAGCTGCACAGGGCCACAACGCTTAGCAGGGTTCAGTGTTCTGCTTGAAATTGGTAATACGTTTGAACAAGGAGACCCAGAGTTTCATGTTGCACTGAGTCCCACAAATGATGTATCTGGTCCTGTCTGCAATCCATTTTTATGTTCTGTTCTGTAGAGTCACCCTTAGATATAAAATTGACTCTTCTCAAGAGGCACCCATGATGTGTGCCAGGCTGTGAAGCTCCAACAGCTTGCCAGCAGCTGGGAGATGATGATCCGTTATCTCGGTGTGATGAGTTGCTGTATTTCCCTAACTATGCAAGAGTTATTCTTTGTTGTAAATTGATCTTGTCACAGGAGGTTCATCAGAATAGGACTTCCATGGTCCAGTCGGAACAGGACTTCCATGGTCCAGTCGGAACAGGACTTCCATGGTCCAGTTGGAATAGGACTTCCATGGTCCAGTCGGAATAGCTGATAGGGATCGTATGGTCAGAAAGCCAGGAATGGCTCTGGTTCACAAAGTTAGGAAGAGATGAAACAACAGGGGGGTGGGGTGATTGAATTTGAATACAACTTGTTCAAACTCTAGTCTGGGTACAGCACCCGAATGACATTACCTTGAGTAATTTTAAAGAATTGTTTTAAAACAATTCTGGAAGAATCCTGGTTGATAGGCATTGCTAAAAACAGACTTTGACTGGATCCTGTTCCCTGGGTGAATAGTGTTTTAATTGCTAAGTTGTGGTGAAATGCTGTGCTTAATTATGGACTCAGATATCTTATTCGTCAGTCATTCCTG
>NW_006776141.1:42224-54913 GCF_000442215.2 Lipotes vexillifer
TTGAAATCCTCTCGGTTGTTCTTGCCGTCATTCCGCTGTCTGCACTTGAGTTTATAGAGGGCCTTATCTCCTTGGACACATCCAAGCAGTGCTGTCACTTTGGAATAAAAAGGAAACAGAGGCATAATTAAACCCATACATAAATACTCAGGAAAGAAAAATTTAGCATCAATTACTCAGATGCTGAGAGTTCCTTATCCATAAATTGATGTCACAGTCTCAAGAGATCAATTTAATAAGAGTCTGTCAATGTTAGTTCTGTGAATTGAGTCATGGGAAGGGTATGGTGGGGGGCAGGGGCTATTTTATCAGAAATCTGGGGGTTTTTTGGCGCTTCTCTTCTCTCTTTTATCCTGACATGAGGAGGCTTCTGGAAAAAAGAACTCATATTGATCTTGGGCCATCTCTTCCTAATCCATCCCATTCAACTCTTTGTTTTCATTGCAGTGAAATGTGCTGCATATAAATGGAAAGCTGACTTGAGTGCAGTCCTGCAGACTATGGGAGTATTGTCTGTCGAGCTGATGATCATGACTTTTTCAATTGCTGCATTCTTTGTACAGTCCAAAAGCCCTGGTGTTTTATGTCTGCAAAGGGAAGTCATAGCCCTAGAGAACATTTAAGATCGGTTACTTTAAAAACATTTAGTTATTTCTCAGCTAAATTGATAAAAATGGAGGGAAGAGAATCTGCTGAAATTAAGGCTAAAAGATTTTTAGACATTTCCTTTCTGAAGGTGACCATAGCATTCTTGAAGATTATTTCTTATATTCCACAGAATCGAAAGATCTCACAGCGAGTGAAAGATGTATTCATCTTAGTCTGATAAACCTATTTGGGCATTAACATCCAGATGCCCGGGCTCATTAAGACTGAGAGAAAGTAGAAAGATCTGGGTTTATCTCAAAAGAGAAGAAAAGACTTGTGATCCATTAAGGTAGAGTAGGGGGGAGGTCAGAGATTCAAGAGGTTAGCATGCTGGCTTCCCGTGTGAGCCAATGCGGGGGTTATTCTTTTTCAAAGTGGCAAGACAGCAAGGAGCCCAACTTGCAGAAACGATCAGCCGCAGCCTCTGGCAGAAGTAGACAGCCAGTGCCAGGCAGGTGGGTACCTTCCACTCCCTGACCTAGATCTGTTCTCAAATAATATTTGTGAGATGGTATCAAATTCAGAGTATTTGGAAAGAATAGTAAGTCATCAGAATAAGGGCTAATTCTGAAATTTTTTTTGCCTACCATACATACATCTAGAGTCATAAAAACATTTGGGTGGCATTTCCATCAGTTGCTGTATGTGTGTTCTGTGTGTGTGGGCAGCCTGAAAACAAAGCCACTATTGAGTTATATAAATTCAGAAAAGGCATTGGAATGAATGCTGGCTTTCTGGAAATGCTATTTTTTCACTTTGGGATTACTCCAGCAACCAAATAGAATTTTCTGATACATTTGCCAAATAAAAGAGCTGAGGCTGAGAACTAGCATGAGATATTTTAGCTTAATGTACGTTTTGGAGAGCAGGGTAAGAAAAGCAAGCTCAATATAAATACAAAAGTTACATCTTGACTTTGGCTATGGAATCATGTTGTCACTTCTTCGTAGATGCAAAAACATTTTAACATTCACCGTGAATATAATTCGCCGGCTATTACTTGTTTACCCCAAAGAGAGCTAAAAAGTCATCAGGCCCCCAGACGTGGCATTGGCCCCAACCCCGTTCACATTTCTGCTGCCGTCTCCTTTCTTTCCATCTTTCTGTAACACCTCCTCCTCTTCACAGTAAGAAAATCAAAGCAGCTGCAAAATGAACTGTTTTTTGAAGTTTCTCTGTATTAGGTGCATCTAAAAGCCAAACTCTTAAAGCAGAAAGGAGTGATTCATGCCATTCCTTAATCCTTACCTCGTTTTCTTTGTAACCTACTCCCATTCTTCCCCCACTCCAGTCCCCTTCCAAGTACTTCAGAATAAGCAGTGAGAAGTTTGGGAGATGTTTTAATAGAAAAGAAAGGATAACAGGTTTGTCGCTGAGGAAAGAACTGGGGCTCCCAAGTCATCTGCCACGTGGGCATAGACGGATTTGGGGGGGAGGGTCATATTTTTCGGTGCCTGTCCTCATTCTTTTTCTGATAGAAAAGCTTCTCGGCATGATTTTATTATGCCTTCTGTCAGTTTCTGTACCTGAAGCCCCATCCTGCCCTGCTTCAGAAGGTACGTAGGTTCGCTGTAAAAAACTGCCATGTTTCAGTGAATCAGGTTCAGTCCCAAGGCTTCAAAACTTTCACTTCAGCGTAAGACTTCATGTGCAAAATCGTCTGACCCTGCAGACCCCTTGCAAACTGTCCTATTAAGCACAGAAAACTCAGCCTTCTGTGGGGGCAGAGGACAGTGGACTCAGAATCAAGAAGCCTGGCTTATTGAAAAAGTGACCTTGATTCCTCTCCCTCAGCTATAAAATGGAAATGACCTGCCCTGCTACAAGAGCCAGTGATGTGTGCCAGCATTCACTTCGGAAATAAAATATCATTGTTATCAAGATGTAGCTGATGTCTCGTCACAGTCTTCAGGCTCACTTGTTAATATCCCAGGAGTTGCCCCAATGCCTATTTGAGTGGAGAAGGTAGAGGCCAGAAAATCACGTCTCTCCTGACTCCAAAGCTCTGGTTTCTGTGTCGAGCCAGTCCACAGGGTGAGGGATCCCTAATTTTAGAAAGAGATGTATTGTGGGCTACGTGGAGCACATCTCTGCTGTGTTATTATATAAACTCAGTCATTTCAGTGAAATTCAACAACTGCAGTTCTAGGCATGTTTCCATGGAAGTTTTTATATGGTGATGCTACTATCAACCAAATGTATACACACTAAATAGCAATATCTGAATATTCATTCCAGACTTTGAGTAATAAAATTGGAAAACAAAGAAGCATACAAAGAATGTACTGGTCTCTCTGTGGTCATATACTCTGGGAGAGCCAGTGGGAAAATCAGAATTAATTGCCATGTTAATGTCACTGGGGCTCATTTATACTTTGCCCTGCCATACTACGAAATTGCATAAGCAATTCAGCCCTTGAATTCTGGCAGCTTTTGGAAACATACATGTTTTCTTTTTTTCCCCTATTATTTTTTCACGCCCCCACCCCCTTCAAGGCAGTTTTCCAGCTGTCCCCTTAGGGAGTAGTTTTATGGGGAAATTTCTTTTGTGGGCTTCCAGCTGGCTTTATTTTTATTATCTCCACAAAGTGGCTGCGTTTGTCACATTTATATGTTACCCATCATGCATTGCCTTGGGATTTTCCCTTTGAATTGTTGACTTCACGTTTTTGGTTTGCACACACAGGCTGTCTCCTGGTTCAGACATCTATGTGACGGTCTCATCCATGGCTTTAGCAAGATCCCAGCCATGTCGCAACTCCCCAAGCAATCTGTCTTCATCCAGCGAGACTGGCTCTGGCGGGAGCACTTACAGGCAAAAGTCCATGCCCGAAGGGTAGGTATGCCGGAGTTGGCATCGCTGTCTCTTATATGTAATTCAGACATGTAAAAGAACTTTCATTCAGCCAGACTGGATCAGTTCACAAAAGAGCAAAAGCGAAAATATGGTTAATACTCCAGATTAAAAAATGTTTTCGTGGCTGGTTCAAACCACTTCTTAGGAAGTTTATCATTCTTTAGTCTCTAAGGACTCAATGGCAAATAAATCAAATTACATCAGTTTCTCCATTATATGTATTGTCTAGTTTCATAGTACAGATTTTGCCATTTCTTAAAATTTCCTCCAAAGTGAACTCAGTAGTATACTGCTTGCACTGGGTGGAGTTTGTGTTGATGTTAAAGTAGGGGAAATGTTCATCATATCCAAAGCTAAAAGTAATTTTTCTCACGCTTTAGAAATCTGTTTGCTTCTGACCAGACTCACAAAGTAAAAAGCTAAGTGTACATGATTAAGGAGGCTACTAAAAGGTAAAAAAATTGGAATGTCTGAAGCTGGGAAGTAATTAGCAGCAAAACATCACATGACACACATAAGCTGGCTTTGCTCATCACCAGCTTCCTGCTGGGATACCTCTGGCGAACTTGATAAAGAACTTGAAACCACTGGAAAATCAAAAATAGGGTGTTTAAAAAAAGGATGTTTCTATGCCAAGTTTTCCCCGAATTACCTTTAACAAATGCACATGATTTGTTTACTGTCTTGAGATTTTACCATATTACAAAACAATTATGCTTATGAGAATACTTTCATAATGGATATTTTTTATCCTATAGTATTGTGTTGGTTTTTATAGCTAAGTATAATTTTATTCATGTTTTTGCTAAATGTTTATGTTAGCAGAAAGTAAATAACAAAAACCACTATAAAATATACTTCCCTCCCCTCCCTACCACCAAGGATTCCCTTGGGAGTGTATCTGAAATGCACATTTCTTAATTACTTCAGTGACAAGTAGTAAAAAAAATTCTAGCTCTTATTTATGAGCCCCTGCAAGAAGTTCTATGAATTAAGTATTATTATTATCCCACACCACAAGCCCAACTAATTATTTCTTTTTTTTTGAAACATCGTTATTGGAGTAAAATTGCTTTACAATGGTGTGTTAGTTTCTGCTTTATAACAAAGTGAATCAGCTATACATATACATATGTCCCCATATCTCTTCCCTCTTGCTATTTCTTGTTTTAATTAGTAGATTTTAAATGGCCTGGTTTGACTTCAAAAGCAAGAATTCACTGCAACTTCAGTGTTAATACAGCAATAAAATATAAATGAGCTAACAACCACAACAAAATCATTGTTTGCTTCTTCTGTCCATTTTGGTATACACCCTCAAGGCATGCCAAAATGTAATTTGAAACATGAATTTTTGGTGAATATGGTTCCCAGTGTTCGTGCTACATACACTATTTTTTTTTTAATGCAGTGGTAATTATTTGACTTGATATTTAATACTAAACCTGCCATAGGTGGTATTGAGGGTTTTCCCCATTGCTTTTGAGGTTACCTGGTAATTATTTGCTATACTGTATAACATCAGTTTTACCAGGGATGAAACTTTACAAGAAGAGACTGATACAGTGTTTTCCTTTAGATCCCAAGCAGTTGTTGTCTGTATTAGTGATGCAAGAGACATTGGTGTTCACTGTCTGATTCACATGCATTACTCATGGGCCAGGTTTGATCCTAAAGTTCACACTTACCAAGGGAACAATCGTTACATCTACTCCTTAACTTAGCCCAGTAAAAATAAATAGATACAGGGTGACAGTGAAGCAGGAGTGTGTGGAGTCTGCTGCAAACTCATTAATGTTAAACTTGGAAAAGCTCCAAAGTGTGAGGTAATAACAACAGGTCCGGACACACTGACCGTCCATAAATGTAATCCGCCCCTTTGTTGCCCTCCCTGTGCTTCAGCGGGCTCAGTGTCTGCTTGTACGTGGTGTATGCTTCCTGCTCCCTGGTGTAAGGATGTTGAGACCATCCAAATCAGTTGAGAGGCACAGTTTCACAGGCTGATTAATAAAACCTGCTCTACTTGAGTGAAGGTGGAAGAGGCACCTGCACCAGTTTAGCATGGGAATGAGAGAGAGTTAAAAAGCAACACTGATGAAAAGACATAGGGTCTGTTCTACCATCCTTGAGATGTGTTTTGGGGCCACATACTCTGAGGAATGTTGACGAGGCAGGGCACGTGCAGAGGGAAGGATGGACCGGGCAGATGCGGAGTTGGAGGTCGTGGTATAAGAATCGTAACCGCGAATGTACAGCCCGCAGGTGGGCATTGTGGAGGCAAGGAGGCCGCAGTGGCTTTCTCCTAGCACTCTTAGCTGAGGGATTAAACTTGTCTCTGCGGGCAACTGAGCTCAATAAGTGAAAGTTACAAAGGAGGAGTTTCTAGCCCATTATGAGGAAGGTATTTCGAAGCTGTCAGCCTGCCCTGGAGAGCAATGGACTGTCTTACGAGGTGGAAGTTCTTGGTCACTGAACGCGTTTCATGTATCCGCCAAATGATTACTTCAAAACTCCTTCAAGTCTGAACCGTGACTCTTAAGTATTAAGTGCTCCTCCAAACAAAGGGACAATAAAGCTCTTCAAAAAGAGGCACGGTGTCAAATTAGAACAGGTTTTGTCTGAGCTCCTCAAGGATGGGACCTTCCTAGCCCTGATGCCCTGGCATGTAGTAAACTAGGAGTGTGTGTGAGAACTGAAATTAAAAATTCATTGGATGAAAATGTTTTTCAAGGCATAGTTGAAAGGCAGCCTTACTTTATCATTTCTTTAAAAGCAGACCGCCAAAAAAGCATTTGACTTTAAATTCAGAAGTTTAAAAAGTTGTCTTTAGTTTCCACTGCTACCAAAAAGTAAAAGCAAGATTCCGATCCACTTCTTACTTTGATCTCTGTGGCTTTTTTTTTTTTTTTTTTTTTTTTTTTTGTACTAGGGTTCCCTTTTCTCCTCACCCTCTCCAGCATTTGTTATTTGTGGTGTTTTCGACAATAGCCATTCTGACAGGTGTAAGGTGATATCTCATTGTGGTTTTGATTTACATTTTCATCATGATTATCAATGTTGAGCCGCCGCACCCCGTGTCCCCTGCATCAGCAGGCGGACTCTCAACCACTGCGCCACCAGGGAAGCCTTCAGTGGCTTTTTGAAAAGTCTTAATTTAGTTAGTGCACATAACTAAATAACTAAACAGGATATTTAATAAATAGATTTAATAAATCTATTAAATTATTAAATTTAATTAATCTATTTAATAAATAGGTATTTAACTAAATAGGATAACTAAATAGAATAGGATCATAGGACCAGTTTGAGGATATTCATTCTCCTAACCTAAACAAGGACCCCACCTAGGGAGGAAGTGGCAGAGATCATAATTAGTGAATCCTTTGTTTTCAATGAGCCCTTTCACTGAAGTTTTCATAAATCAAGGTTTTTGTTTGTTTTTAATAATGGAGGTAACTTTGTTTAGTGAGGCGTAGGAGTCAAGTTTGTAAATGACAGTCATTTGTGCAAAAAGTAATGAGGGAGATGTTGTAGTAGGAGTTTTACTAAAATATTTTATAGTTTCCCTGCTTTCCAAATGCTTTTTATATAGATGTTTCTCCCTGGATCCATATAAGAGTTGCCACGACTCTGGGTGGAGAAGCTGAACTTGGCTCCCAGCCTTCCTCCTCCTAATCGCCTGCTCTTTCCAATGCACCCCTTGGTGGTTCTGCCCACACATTTATCAATTTGTAGCAAAGAAGACACCTGTCACATGCATCAGTTAATTCAGGCCCTCTTGTGTTTTATTGTGTAGATTACTCATACATTCATTAGTAACCACACTCAGATTTGTAAATTTCCACATGAATCTTTGAATTTTATACTCTGGCCCTTTTTCCTGGGTTCAGTCAGTATTTCCTTTGCTGATGTTACTAATCAAGGCATATGCTTCAATTAAGCCTATGTTATATTGTTAGTCTACACAGGGAAAATTAAAATGGGCTCATTAAATAGCTAAACATTCTTTCCAGGAATAGACATTTGCCTTTATATATGCCAGTTTACCTATTTCCAAATTGCCTTCCTAAAGGCGATTTAAAATATATACATTTTGGGGCTTCCCTGGTGGCGCAGTGGTTGAGAGTCGCCTGCGGATGCAGGGGACACGGGTTCGTGCCCCGGTCCGGGAAGATCCCACATGCCGCGGAGCGGCTGGGCCCGTGAGCCAGGGCCGCTGAGCCTGTGCGTCCGAAGCCTGTGCTTCGCAACGGGAAAGGCCACAACAGTGAGAGGCCCACGTACTGCCAAAAAAACAAAACAAACAAACAAAAAATTTATACATTTTGGAAGTGGTCCCTATGTAATATAAATGATAGCGATCTTTGTTTTTCAGACCTTAGAGTAAGTCCTCAGAAAATGCTTGTTCCAAGAATGAGTGTCTTAGTGATTTAGCAGGTAACCGAGTTAAGAGAAACCCCTGGAATGTGCCAGTTGGACGACACAAACGGAACACTAGGATGGTGACATTTTTCTTTTGGGTGCGAATGACAGTCTGAGCTTAGCTACTCAAGGGCCAGAAGATATTTGGTTTCTTACTGCATATCTCTTAGGTTGGCTCGGTCCTAATGGCCCCTGCCCTTGTTGACAGTTTACATACTTAGCATACATACCTTTCTGAACAGAGGGTATATACTGACCATAACATCCACAGTTGCAGCATCCACTGTACACATGCACGAGGGTGAGTACGCAAGTACAGAAATGTAAGCAAAACTAGTAGTACCTGTCGTTAGAGTTTAGTTCATTACTCCCAGGACTACCTTCCCTTATGGGTGAGGTCCCTGATGTTGTCTTTGCCTTTGGGGAAATCACCACAGGTTTGGAATAAGCCGCAGATCCCCAGCCTCCATCGACAGGCAGAACACCCAGTCAGACATTGGTGGCAGCGGGAAATCCACACCCAGCTGGCAAAGAAGCGAGGATAGCATTGCCGACCAGATGGGTAAGTAACTAATTCCTACAAAAAGCAAGTTGCTTTTATACTAAGGTGACTTTGGTTACCTTTGGATGATGTCATCAAGGCATTCTGTTCTGTAATACAGCCCTGGGTCATAAATGGGAATGAGCATTAAGTCTCAGTTAGCTTATGTATAAGTGAAAGCAGCAATTATGACCTGAGAGAAAAGTCAAGGAATTCTAAGTAACCCCAACTTTAAAGACAGAAAGGATATAGGAATTATTTTCAGCACCAAGGTTAAAATGCCAGAGTATTAAGCCACATGTATCCTAAGTATCTCCCTCCCCCCTTGTTTGTTTGTTTATTTGTTTGTTTTTGCCCAGTATAAGTGCCCTGGGAGATTAGTTGGTATTCTTAATGTTGAGTTTAAAAAAATTTTTTAAACTATGTGCAGAAGAAGAAATATAATTGTTCTTTAGTCACTTCTGTAGCTTGATGAGAATGTCTTTCCTCCCTTTATATGCTTTTTCCCCTGGCTCTGCTATTAAGCTGTCAGCTAAGGAAATGTCTTAGGATAAAACAGCTGGAAGGGAAAGATTTGCATGAGTGAGCCTTCCTTTGGGTTTCTGGCACATAGCCCTTTCCCTCTCTCTCTCTAAGCAGTTCTACAAGATACCAAAACACTAGTTGATACAATAAAATTTTGCCATGAGCAAGATTAAGTTTCAACACAGTAACACCAGGGATTAAGTATCAACACAATTGATACATCAGGGACTTGAATCTGGACTGTTAGGGTTTTTTCCCTTTATCTTATCTCTAGTAGCTTTCCCATCAGAGTAACATAAAAAGAAGTAAATTTCAGGGCTGAAAAAAGATCTGCCTGTAAAGCAAAGACCCGCATCATTTTATCTTCTCTGCAAATGCATTGTTTTGTTCTGTTTTAACGACTTGTGCCCATGTTCCATGCCTGGGAAGGGCATCCTCAGTGCAGAGGTTGGAGCCAAGTTGGGGGCTCCCAGCTGCTCAATGGGGGGTCAACAGAAAAAACAACCCAAGAACATGGAAGGGAGTGGAGATGCATTCAGCTAAGACAGGAGTTGAGGAAGAGAAACGAAATTCTTAGGTTCTGAAGATAGGCTTTGTTCCATCACTTCAGTGAGACGTGCCTCGTTACTGAAGCCGTCTGTCATTCCCTACTCTCATCCCAACTCCCACCCCGCCACCGAAAACCTGAGCATATTCTGATCCACTGTTCTGCTCTTGACAGAATTTTCAGATCCCGTGTGTTCTGATACTTGAGAGGGTAACGCCATGTGAACAGGATCCCTTCTTCCATGTGACTTTGGCAGCTTTTTTTGGCTCCTAGTTGCAGGCTTTGAACAAAGCTGCCCTCGAGCCTTTGTGCACTGTTCAAGGTCCCTCTTCCCACTCATGTGAAGTCATGCAGGGAATGGAGCAATATCTTGGGACTTGAAAGGGTAATTACAAGGTTTGTCCTAGACCCGTATTCATTCTTTCACATAAGCCTTTCTCTAGTCTTTTTTTCCTTGCATCCACTTTATAGTTTAGTGGCATCCACGTTGCATAGATGAGTCTGAAATGAACATCGGTGAACCTTTTTAACACATTCATTCATCGTTTTGGTGAGGTATACCTTTTTTTAAAATATAAGATACCCCTAGAGCCTGCCAGAGAAGCCTTTTTTTTTTTTTTTTTTTAACAAAGGCCTTTCTCCATCCAGAATCTAAGGCTTCAAAGAAAATGTTCAAATAAATTTTTATAACTATTGATATTCCAGCATTCCAGAAGGATAACCCAGCCCTTTCTGCCTGGCACTTCAGAAGGAATCTGGGGCTTTGCTGGTATAAGCCATGCTAGGAAGGAATGAAGACAAATAATTGTTATGTTCTCATTCCTCAATACACTGTATTGAGTGTATAAAGGGCTGACCTTCCTACACTCAATTTGTAAGAACACAATTCTCTAATGACCTTCAGGTCACTGGTTGAAAATGTCAAGCAGATTCTTACTTGTTAGCCAGACCCCACCTGTCTCTGTCCATCCGTGTGTGATAAACTGATGCCCAGGGGAGATGTGGAGCTTAGCTTGCTTAATTGGCTCACTTATCTCAGTGCAGTTTGTTTTCCTGCCTCTCCGCTTTTGGATACGGTTGAGAGTCAGAGTCAAAGAGTACACTGCCCAGTCCTGTACGTGTTAGGAATGGTGTTGCAGAAGTGCAGAATTGTTGCCGTGAGCTCTTAGGTGTGTTAAAGAGGCCACTTACCTTTCACCTTTTGAACCCCATCCTGAATGCCAGCGGAGTCCAAAAGGAAGCAATTGTTTTAAGTAAACTAGTTGCTGTGTGTCTTTTCTGTTGTGCTTAGCTTACAGTTATAGAGGACCTCAGGATTTCAATTCTTTTGTCCTCGAGCAGCATGAATATACAGGTAAAATATTTCCAAAGTGTCATGGTAAGTAACACGTGATTGCATCCATGCCTGTCTAGGTAATGTAGACCAAGCGAGGTTAGCCACACTTTGCAATGAATGAATTTCATAAATTTAATCCATATATTTGAGACTTTCCCCCCAAACCGAAAGCTGATTCCTAACTTTGCCGCATTGTTCATGGCCTCTGGTTTGGTGGTACTTGGCTATGCTAATGTGTATGATGTGACACACTGTCACCAGCTGCAAGCTTTATCCATCAGCCACTTAGTTTTTGACATGCTGTCTATTGTGTAAACTTTCAACAAGCTTCTTGCTGAAATTCCGAGTTTGCTGGCCAGTGAACTGAGAGGTGCAATGGCAAGCCGTCTTCGTTTGTCAACCTGTGCCAGTATCTGTTTAGTGCCTGCACCAGAATGTCCTATTCTGTATTCCAGAGCCAACGTGCCACCTCCCAGCAGTATCAAAGGTACTGCCAGCTTTCCGAGAGAGCCCCGGTGGGAGACTAATGCGTCAGGATCCGGTGGTTCATTTGTCTCCAAACAAACAAGGGCACGTAAGTTCACTCTAAAATAATAAAAATGATAGATTCCTAGCCCATGTACCTTTCTTGCAAGGTGAAAATGGTACCGGTCTGCTCTCTCTTTCTTCCACAATGTCAGAGGGGAAGTCATCCTAGTAGAAGGTGGACATTCGCTGCCACGGCCCTGGAATTTCTACTGCCAATGGCCTTAAGCTTGCTTTGAGATAAATTGAAATTCCTTATTGGTATGCATCTGCAGATTTGGATAGAACGCCATGTGATCCAATCACAAACAGTCCTAATGTCTGGAATAGAAATGTGCTAGATATAGATTTTATTTGCTTACACAGTTGCCAGCATGAGGTATGTATGGCTGGAGCACCAATCAAGGAGACAGACAGCTTCCTGACAAGCCCCCCTACTGCTTCTCTTATCTTCCAGGGCTACATACATTTTTGTCCCATTACCATAGTTTTAAACAGTTCCTTATCACTTACAGGTGGAATTGGGAAGAAGAGGCTATCGTTTCCTCCCTCTTTAAATTCAGTTGATCTCCTTGGTCTGTCTCTTCACTGGAATGTGTACTTATATTTATGTCATTCTATAGGATGAGGAAATACTGTATTTCATATTCACTAATTTATAAGATACTCAGAACTTTAATGAGCGGGCTGTTTTGCTTCAGTGAAATGAATATTGAAGCTTAAAGAGAGCACAGCACGTTCATGAGCGTGCTAGGCTGTGGGAGACGGTGTCACAGTTCCACTTGTAAGTGCTAGATTACCCTAGGCCACCTGTCAGTTTCCCCTCCTTCATTAACAATTTTTATATGGAATACATGGTCAGATAATACTTTGGAAAGATTGGGTTAGATAAAATACATTCTTAAAGTTAATTTCACCTGTTTCTTCTTTTTAAAATTTGGCTAGAACACTTCAAATTCCAGATGTGGTTCGAGTTTTATCTCCATATACATCTGTCCTGTACTTTACACATCAGCACATCCGAATGCAGACGAGTCACGTTGAAAATGCCCAGTAGCCACGCGTGGCCGGGACTAGCAAATTCTACAGCCCAGGTCCAGCGCTAAAGAGGAAATAGGAAACATAAATGATGGCCTTATAACGCAGAAGTTGTTATTGAGAAAAACTAGAGTAACACCAGTAAAGTAACTGGGATTGATCCTTTTTTTTTTTTTTTTTTTCCTGGCTGTGCTTCACACCTTGGGGGGTCTTAGTTCCTTGACCAGGGAATCAACCCAGGCCCCCAGAA
>NW_006776141.1:55004-96738 GCF_000442215.2 Lipotes vexillifer
CCCGCGTCCCCTGCATCGGCAGGCGGACTCTCAACCACTGCGCCGCCAGGGAAGCCCGGGATTGATCCTTTTTCAAGGGGAGGAGATCTCTCACTTTGAAGTGAGGCAAGGTGGTCCTCCTGTGGCCCTCTCCCCGCAGCTGGTAAAGACACACACACAAGTCTTTTCTCTCCTTTTCTCTCCATCTCCACCAAGTATCTGAACTTCTGCCCCCCCCCTCACTTAAATGTTATTTTACTCAGATATCTTTTGAAATTGTATTTCTTTGGTTAGCCATAAAATGTTCTTTCTAAGCAACTGAGCCACTGTGCAACAGGGGTTCTGCCCACATTTTTTAAATTGAGAGATGATTCATGTACCACATATTCACATTATCATAACATTCCCACATTTAAAGTGTACCGTTTAGTGGTGTTTAGTACGGTCACAGAGTTTTGCAAGCAGCACCACGATCTAACTCCAGAACATTTTCATCACCCCAGGAAGAAACCTGTATCCTTAGGGAGTCACCCCACCTCTTCCATCCCCTCCAAGCCCTCGACAACTGGGAATCTACTTTCTATCTCTATAGATGTGCCTATTTGACATTTCATCTTATATGAACGGAATCACACAATATGTGGCCTTTTGTGTCTGACTTTTTTCACATAGCCTGTTTTCAAGGTTCATCCATGATAGCATGTATTAGTACTTTATGTCTTTTTATGACTGAATAATTGTGTGGATGTACCACATTTTTTTAATCCATTGATCAGCTGATGGACATGTGGATTGTTTCTACTTTTTGGCTATTATGAATAATGCTGCTATAAAATTCATGTAGAAGTCTTTGTATAAACATGGGTTTTCATTTCTCTTGAGTAGGATTGCAAAGGTTTTTCCACAGCAACTGCCGCAGTTTACATTCATACCAACAGTGCCCACCATCTTTATTGTCTGCTTTTCTTAATACAGCCATCCTAGTGTGTGTGAAGTGTTATTTCATTGTGGTTTTGATTTGCATTTCCCTAATGACTAATGGTATTGAGCATCCTTCCATGTGCTTGTTGGCCATTTGTATATCTTCTTTGGAGAAATGACTATTCAAATCCCTTGCCCATTTTTTTATTGGGTTATTTGAAACACAGAGGTTTTTAATTTTGATGAAGTCCAGTTTATCTATTTTTTTTTCTTATCATTTTTGTACTTTTGGTGGCATATCTAAGAAACCATTGCATAATCCAAGGTCATGAAGATGTATACCTATGTTTTCCTCTAAGAGTTTTATAGTTTTAGCCCTTACACTTAGGTCTTTGACTTTTTGAGTTTTCTTTTCTATGTGGTAAGGACCCAGCTTCATTCTGTTTTGCATGTGGATATCTAGTTACCCTAACACTGTTTGTTAAAAAGATTACCCCATTGAATTCTCTTGGCATCTCTGTGTAAGTTTACCTCTAAGCACTCCTTAGAAAGCTGTCTCCTAAATACATGCTATATGGGGACAGAAAAGATGTCTTTAAGAGAAAGTCTTGTATTCTGCCTCTATTTACTATGATCAATAGGGTCTTTCTAATGATAAGCCCTTTGGAAGTATCACTTTCTATTTTAAGATTAAGATATTAAAGACTTTAATGACAGTTTAGTTGTTTTTTTTTCTGATTAAAATTCTCTCAATACTATCAATACTTTAGCATAAGCCAAATAATGAAAAATGGATTCTAAAAAACTAAGTTTCTAGCACTGTCCGCCATGGAATCTTCTGAGTAGGTTTTTCCAGATACCTCCTGCCTTATTTTTGTGTTCACAGGAGTTTTTGTGTCTTGACAACTCTCTATTTAGACACATTTCACAGGGTCGTTCCCCCGTTATTTTCTCCCTTTTGTTCAAGAAGCCAAGCCTGTAGTTAAGGAAAGCCTGCTTCCCTTGCAGTCTGAGAGCCACTACTCAAGCCACTCCAGCAGCAATACCCTTTCCAGCAACGCATCAAGCGCCCACAGCGACGAGAAGTGGTATGACGGGGACCGCACCGAATCCGAGCTGAACAGCTACAACTACTTGCAAGGCACCTCCGCAGACAGCGGCATTGACACCACTTCCTACGGCCCTAGCCACGGGAGCACGGCCTCCCTGGGGGCGGCCACGTCGTCACCACGCTCGGGGCCGGGCAAGGAGAAAGTGGCCCCCCTGTGGCACAGTTCCAGTGAAGTCATCTCCATGGCAGATCGGACTTTAGATTCAGAGAGCCACGGCATGGACCGGAAAACTGAGTCCTCCCTGAGCTTGGACATCCATGCCAAGAGCCAGGCCGGCTCAAACCCTCTGACCAGGGAGAACAGCACGTTCAGTATCAATGACGCTGCTTCCCACACCAGGTAACTGCCCCTCCCTGCTGCCCCTCCCACTGGCCTCATCCCACTTCCCTTTGCTCAAGAGTGTATAAAGAAAGGGTTTTTTTTTTATTTTGGTTTGGTTTTTTTGCACAGTGACAGTTATTTTTATATATTTAATGCCTTTTATTTACCACCCAAATCCTTTATTCCTGCCATCCTAGTGCATTATTTAAAACTGTGGGAAAGGTTTGCAGATTTGTTCTTCATAGCTGTATTTGATTTTATAAAAACGTTCCTAGCTGCATACCAGCCTGAGAGAAGAATTTCGTCATGTGGCTTCCAGCTAGTGATAGAGAATATAGAATGGGACAGTCTTTGGAAGACATTAAAAGAAAATCTTGACCATATTTTTAAAAGGAAGGGGTCTTTTCCAAGACTATCATGGCATCATTTATGATGCTGAACGCATCTTTCACACTCTGCCTCTCTATCAGAGAACATCGCTTAGCCAGTGTTCGCATGGCAGTTTGTTTTCAGTAATTGGCTCCTGGCAGTCACGTGTTGGGGGGACGTGTCTAACAGGAAAGTGTAGCTAAAATTAGACACAGCCCGTCTACCTTTCAGAAGAGAAAAGTACACATTCCCCCGTATCCTTGGAGATCACGGTGATAGGCAAAGTAAATACTATTTTTCATTTCCTCCTTTGGATTTGAGCCTACAATCCAAAGTATAAGATCCTTTCTTTTAGGGAGGAAACATTCCATCACTCTCTTTTGGGGCCTGTTGATCTGTGTGGTGGTTTCTCCTTTTACCTTTAATTGTTGTCAGTCGTTGATCAGCTTGTATGATAGCATCCAACCTTGCTGTCTTCCAGGCTTCTTTTACTGTCATGCCCTCAAGAAAAGTAGCAGAGAAGTTGAGTTTAGTTTTACTTTCCAAACGGGAATCCAGGCACATAATCTGTCAGTAAACCCCAGGTAATCTTAATGAGAGAGGATATCCTTGACTTAATTTGGATTTAACTTGATAAGTTAAATATTCACTTCTCCCATTGTCTGTATTGTTATTGATAAGATTCGCAAGCTTCCCTTGCGTTTCCGAGTTTTATCTCTGTTTACCACTACCACATTGCAGTAATACACTACCGAATGTAAAATAGCTAGCTAGTGGGAAGCAGCCTGAACAGCACAGGGAGATCAGCGCTGTGCTTTGTGACCACCTAGAGGGGTGGGATAGGGAGGGTGGGAGGGAGGGAGACGCAAGAGGGAAGAGATATGAAAACATATGTATATGTATAACTGATTCACTTTGTTATAAAGCAGAAACTAACACACCATTGTAAAGCAATTGTACTCCAATAAAGATGTAAAAAAAAAAAAGTGATGGCCACAGGTCTGGAAACCCGCATGGCCTCCAAGCAGAAAGGCAACTGGGAAAGTCATCTCAGGATTCTTGGGTATCATGCATCCAGTTACATTTCCATAATTCAGAAAATAGAATGTTTGGTTCAAGTGGATTAAGGAAGTGTTTGGAAGACAGAAAGCCGGGCATCAAATACCATAATAATATAATATAGATGTAGAATCACTTGACGCAGAGTTGTGCCACTGGCTTGCTGTTTCTGGCACACCCACCATCTCATTAAGTATGGCCTGTGCACTGACCCAGAACAGTAGTTCCTCTGTGGTTTTCAGGTTTACCTTGACTCCTAGATTTGGTTTTCCATTCTTCATTTTGAAAGGAGAATGTCTTTTTCGAAATGATACTCCATCTGGGGATGTATCTCTGGTTTAATTTGATGGCAGAAGAAAGTCAGTCATAGAAGTCTTGTCTCAAATGGCATCACCACGGAGTAAAGTTGAAAAGAGCTGGGCCTCTGAAACCAAAGCACAAAACGTGGGCTGTGCCATCTCACACAGAAACTAACACACCATTGTAAAGCAATTGTACTCCAATAAAGATGTAAAAAAAAAAAAGTGATGGCCACAGGTCTGGAAACCCGCATGGCCTCCAAGCAGAAAGGCAACTGGGAAAGTCATCTCAGGATTCTTGGGTATCATGCATCCAGTTACATTTCCATAATTCAGAAAATAGAATGTTTGGTTCAAGTGGATTAAGGAAGTGTTTGGAAGACAGAAAGCCGGGCATCAAATACCATAATAATATAATATAGATGTAGAATCACTTGACGCAGAGTTGTGCCACTGGCTTGCTGTTTCTGGCACACCCACCATCTCATTAAGTATGGCCTGTGCACTGACCCAGAACAGTAGTTCCTCTGTGGTTTTCAGGTTTACCTTGACTCCTAGATTTGGTTTTCCATTCTTCATTTTGAAAGGAGAATGTCTTTTTCGAAATGATACTCCATCTGGGGATGTATCTCTGGTTTAATTTGATGGCAGAAGAAAGTCAGTCATAGAAGTCTTGTCTCAAATGGCATCACCACGGAGTAAAGTTGAAAAGAGCTGGGCCTCTGAAACCAAAGCACAAAACGTGGGCTGTGCCATCTCACAAATCTACCAAATCCCAGGGGATGTACAAAGTACCCTCTGAAAAGTCAGCACCTGGGCTTGCATTATCTGAATACGCTGACTGAGGCTGCCTGAAGGTCTTAAAGGATTATCCACATTTTCTGCTTCCAACTGACCATGCAGAAATCATTTAAATCATCATTTAGAAATAACTCTTCTGTTGAAAATCAAAGTTGCTAAGGAAGAATGTGGCCTTTCAGGGAGGATGGCCAGGCTTCCCACCCACTGATAGGTTTTGTCACATTCATTCGTGACTCTGGTAACGGGGATGCTTTGTGACTTCAATCTGTTGATCTTGGCAGAGTGAGCTGGATAATCAGAGCTTTAGCAGACTTCCTTTTCTGGAGGAAAGGGGGACTTAGCCACCAAATGCACATTGCTAGAGAAACTAAAATCACTGCAAATTAGAGCGTTTGTGTCCTCGGAAGACGGGAACAGCAATTAATGTGGAGATCTCTTGACAGTGCATAAAAGAGCTTATACCTGGGACTTGGTGACAAAGTCTAAATTACAGTGATTAAGTTCCACTGCGTATTTCTGCCTGGGCTGTGTTCCTCCTCCCTCTGTCCTCCAGTCTCCCTGTTGATGATTGTGCAGGGTTTTTTGTGGCCCCCCCATGAGAATTGCTTAATGTAGGTTGGTAGTTATATAGGGTTGTTCTATTCGGATGTCATTAAGAGGAACCATACACATTGAAAGCTTTCTACAATTAAAAAGTCTATTAATTGCTCTAAAGTGTTATTTCCTAAAATGTATTTTCTATGAAGCTTGGGAATTTAGGGAGAGATTTAAAAGAAAAAATTTTTTTTTGTAATGGCTGTTTCACTTTCAGGTGTTAAACCACTCAAAAAAATGATCTGTGGTGAACATAGGAGAAGTGAAGATAGTTCCAATTTTAGTATACTGTTACCAGCTGGGTTCATTTCTGTCTTAGAGTTCTGGCCTCAGAAGTAGGCAGTGTGTCCGTTTGTGTGGTGACCAAAGACTTCCTTAGCTTACAGAACTCTAGTCCTGCTGACCAGGGGCCATTGCTAATGGCAGAACTAGATTCAAGATCACATATTATAAAGCTAAAGGGAATTCCCTGGTGGCCCAGTGGTTAAGACTCCACACTTCCACTGCATGGGGAACTAAGGTCCCGCATGCCACACAGCGCTGCCAAAAAAAAAAAAAAAAAGCAAACAACCCACCTCAGTCTTGCACATATGCATCTTGTCTGTAACATCCTGACCTGACCTGTTCAGATGTCCAGACTTCTGCACCCACTCGTTACCAGCCGTTCTGCTGCTTCGTCTTGCTTCCTGTAGGCCCCCTCAGAGCTCTGGTGCCAATTAGTACCCACTTATGTGATCACATACACATTTTTACTACCCTCCAGTACAAAAGGACTTCTCATCCAATGTGTTCATCCTAAGCACCTGTGCATAGTATGCACCGCTGTGAGCGTAACAGATAGGTGCTCAATACACCAGCATTATAGGTGTTCAGTACATTTTGATGAACAAATAGGAATAAGTTCTTCCTTTCTGTTCCCACTTTTTGCCTGATGACTCAAGGTCCCTACTAATAAACCAGTTTGAAAATAGCATAAATCCTTAACTCCTGACTGCTCTGAAAAACTACACTACATTTCAAAGCTTACTGTATAGACCTGTCAATATTTGCACAGAGCTCTAGTGCTTTTATATACAAGTGTATGTATAAGAGTGTACCTAAAGTCCTTGTATGGCATGAGTTTTTAGTTAAGTCACTTCTATGTAAGATTTTTTAATCTGCAAAATATAACAGGGAGAGACTTTATAACAGCTTATCTACAAATATCAATATCTGCATATAAGTTGGTCAGTGTCTGACATTCACTAGAGGGGATGATTAAAGGCCAGGAAAAATGCCTGCCCACAGATGTTAGTACAGTTCAGTTTCATGAATGTGCTTTTTCTGGTTGACCTAATAGTTAACTATTCATGCCAGAAAAGCTGTACGTTTCTTGAGAGTAGGGGTGAAGGACTTCTTATATTCAGTTTACATGGAACAGTAAGGAATGCCTCAGGCTACTCTGGTGTACTGACTGTGTATGAGTGCCTGTGTGTGTGAGTGTGCGTGTGTGTGTGTGTTAGAGCTTGTGAGTTTAAATTTTGTTCTCTACCCTCTTTGGCACCCTGGGTGAAAAATAGGCCTTCCTTCTTTGTTTAGAAATTATTCTGTTGTCCTTATCTGTAATGTTTCCTCCTTAAATCTCTTCTGCCTGGGATCTTTTTAAATTGCTAATGATTAATTACCTCTTTTCTACATTTTTTTCTTAGGGTGAGACTGTTACTTTTCTGTGTTTTATGGACTAAGACTTTAAAGTGAAGTCTCTACAGTCCCCCAGGACTTCTCTCCAACATGTGGTTGGCTCCACTTGTCATATGTTTATGAATTGTTTTCATTGGTAATTTTTGCTTTGTGGTCCCGGACAGAGTGAATATTCGGGGTTCTATTTTATTTTGCTTTTACACATCAGGACTCCAGGTGATCTGGCCTAAGCTCTCTTGCCCCATTTCCATTTCTTCCAGCTTATGAAAGTGGGTGATGATTTTAGCCAGAACTTCGGTGATGTTCAACTTACCTCAAAGAGTGAATAATACGACGACTATGGTTGAAATTTCAACATTGAGAAAATGAGAGCTCTGTCAAGCCCCAGATGTCAGATTTCTTGATGCAGAGGTCACTGACAAAAAGTTTCTCATTATTTGATTCTGTGAAGCAACTAAAGCATTCATCCAGTCCATATAGAAAGCCCAAATTCTCCAAATGCCATTACATCGAAGACCAACAGGAATTCTGCAAGGACAGAGTCTCTATTCTTTGCCATATTTAAACCATCCTACTATACTACTAGGGTGAGAATTTATCCAATTGCTAAAAGAAGAGAAAGAATAATCTCAAGAAGAGATTCCATAATCTTTCTGAGTAATCTCAGTACTTAAGTCGCCTCCCTCTTCAAAATTTTGTCCTGTATCTACCTATCTGAAATTCCTCTAGCTGCAACTTAAATCTATGATTAAGAGAGAGAATAGTTTTTCTGAGCTGAGTCTTTTCTAAAGACTGAAGAAGATTTTTGAAGTCTAAGATTATGAAATTTGTAGATACCAACAAGTGGTGCCGTTAAAATAATTTAAGTGTGTGTGTGTGTGTGTGTGTGTGTGTGTGTGTGTGTGTGTGTGTGTGTGTGTGTGGTGACAGCCCTTCACCTCCAGGCAAGTCGAGAGAGAAATGTAGGGAGAATAGATTTGGATCCTGAAATCCAGGTTCAAGTCTCAGTTCTGTTGTGGACCAGCCATGTGGCCTTTGGCCAGTCCCGCCATTTTGCCGAGCTTGTCCCTTATCTGTAACTTAAAAGTACCTAGTCCCCTTACTA
The DNA here is from genome assembly GCF_000442215.2 of Lipotes vexillifer. Lineage (NCBI taxonomy): Eukaryota > Metazoa > Chordata > Mammalia > Artiodactyla > Lipotidae > Lipotes > Lipotes vexillifer. Next base: position 63,245 of record NW_006776141.1, read on the forward strand.
AATGATTGTTGTTTTTATACGTTTGTTGAGAATTTTAAAAAATGTTATCAAAGGTATTGCAAACTGTAAATGTCCTTTTTCTGTCATTTCCTTTTATAAGCACTCCATCACTCAGTGTAGTTATCTAGCTACTTTTCCTTCAACAAACATGTATCTCCCAAGAAACTTTGCTTCTCGAGTTTCCTGCTTTGTTTTCTTTATCCTTTTTAGATGCCACATCTGGACGTGACACTTTTCTCAGCTATGCCTAATAGAATGATAATATTCATAGTTATCTTGTTAGCTCCCTGTTAACTCACTCTGCATTGCAGACTTGTTCAGCTTGAGGTCCACAGTGACCCCTGAGGTCTCTTCTGCTGGCTAGGCCTAGCCACTCATTTCCCTATGCTTTATGCATTCGTGTGCCCTTGTACTTATTAAATATCTCCCTCTTATAGATGAACAGTCTTCTTTACTGCAGTCACTTGGATATCCCTTTTGCCAGCTTCATCATTCCTGCCTCACTTCTTTTTCCCCCAGTCCTTTAGAATTAGTATCTTCTGAAGCTCTCCTACATTGTAGAGCCAGAATTGGACCTAACTGGCTAGTGCTGCACACAGTGGGAGGAGTCGTCCTTAATCATTATCCTCCGCATTATCTGTCACCCGCAGGCTTATTTGTTATCTGTGCTCGTAATCACAGGAAACCCATCAGTTCCCCTCCCCTTGGCATCAGGCCAGCATTCAGCCTTTGGGCAGATTTTGCCACAAGTCATTTGACAAGTGACTAATTGCTGCTCTCCCCCTCCTGAAAATACCATCCCAGCCGGTCTAAAATCCGTCCCTCTGTGTTGTGCCTGAATAGTGGTGACTCCAGGTGTTCCCTTCAGCAGCTCTCGGTGGCACGGAGAGTGGCTGGCAGATGTCTTCGGTAGGGGGCGGTGGCCTCATTGATGATGAAGAAATTGCGGAACAGTTTCCCAGGCCCTCATAGCTTCAGCACTTGCGGCTTTGACTCTTAACATGCAGGCTGCCCTGTCCTGTGGGGTTCATCCCTTTGCAAGGTCGGCAAGCAGGTATAGCTCCTCCTCTGCAAAGCGGCCCCCGCCGTGACTGGTGTCCTTTTTGGAAACTAGTCATCTAGCATCGTCTCCTATAAAGTTTTACCACAGCTGGGAATGTAAATAACCAGGTTGCAGCACATTTGGTTCATGGTTTCATTTGAGCAACAGGTCAGGATGAGAAGTTTGGACAGATTCAGACTGTCCCAAGTTCTCAGATGCCCCGTTGCCTCTTCTCTGTTTATATGATGAATCATGCATATGTGTGTGTGCCCTCTCTTCCTTTTCAAAATTCATGTCCTGTAAACCCTAGTGTTCAGAGCAGCACTGTTTACCATAGCCAAGATATGAAGCAACCTAAGTGTCCATTGACAGAGGAATGGATAGAGAAGATGTATACTACATAATTGAATATTACTCAGCCATAAAAAAGAATGCAGCAACATGGATGGACCTAGAGATTATCATACTAAGTGACGTAAGTCAGACAAAGACAAATACCATATGATATCACTTACATGTGGAATCTTATAAAATGATACAAGTGAACTTATTTACAAAACAGGAAGAGGCTCACAGACAAAACAATTTTACGGTTACCAAAGGGGAAAGGGTAGGGAGGGATAAATTAGGAGTTTGGTATTAACAGATACACACTACTATATATAAACTAGATAAACAAGAAGGACCTACTGTATAGCACAGGGAACTATATTCAATATCTTGTAATACCTGTAATGGAAAAGAATCTGAAAAGGGATATATATATATATAAACTGAATCACTTTGCTATACACTTGAAACTAATACAACACTGCAAATTAACTCTAGTTCGATAAAAAGAAATTTTTTTTAATTCATGTCCTGGAATGACCAAAGGAATCAAAGGTTGGTCCATTTTTAGGAAAGGGGAAATGCCCTATACTTCATGTAAGAAAGAAAGCTAGTGTCTCTTCGTGTGGAATCCAGGAACACCCTGATTAAATTCTTAGTGCTTCCAGTTTAGCCATACTCACAGCTAAACTCACTTTTTTCTACAGATAGAAAAGTAGCAGATACTGCACTTGTCATTTCCTAACATATCTATTGCTCGTCTCTTTTTGTTCTGTATTATTGGCTTCTTACACAGTTCCTGGGGAGAGATTTAATTTGCCATGTGTACAACTAAATTGCCGCCTATTGAATTAACATGAAATCTCCAGGATAATGAAACAGCTCAGCCACACAGTTCCCCTTTGAAAGTATGAAGCTGACAACTTCATTTCGGTTGTTTTGTAATTAAAGCCACTCAGACATTATTTGGGTAAGTGTGTATGTGCTGGTCCCTCCAAGTAGTTCAAGGCCAGCAGGTGGGTCAGCTTCAAGGAGCGCCACCCTCCTGCGCCCCCAACACACACACACACACACACACACGCACGCACACACACGCACATACACACACAGCTGGGCCGGGGGAGGGGGCCACAGAGGAAGGAGGAGACAATCCATTGTGGAGTGAGAAGAGGTGAGGGGCTAATGCAGTAGTTCTTAAGCTCTAGGGAACGTGAGAACCCTTTGGGGGTTTGTTAAAATACACATTTCTGGGGCTCCAGGAGATGGGACGTGAGCCAAGGAATCATTTTTTACATCAGCACTTGCAGGTGACCAAGGTTCATGGCTGCAGAAACACTGCTCTGATGCCTTCCCCTTCTTGATCTTGACTGTGTGAAGCTGGATTTTGATGAAGTCATAACAATATGATAATTCACCTAGATTCGAGCAGTTCTCAATGGATGTGCACGCTTCTGGGAGATTTTTGCCAACATACACAACTCAGGCGCCACCCCAACTCTGTCAAATTAAAACCTCTGGAATTAGGGCCTAGGGATGTGTATTTTTAAAGCTCCCAGGTGATCCTCCTGTGACAGTCGAATTAGGGGACAGGTGAACAAGCTAAAGTGCTCACCTTCGTGCTGTGAGTCGTACACAGTAAAGAAGGAAGAACCACCAATGCATTAGTCATTTGTTTTTGCTTTTACCACTGTTCCCAAATCTAATCAATTGTTAAGTAGTGCTGTCCTTGATTATAACCATTAGTGAACAAAAGTGTGCTGGCATTTCACACCTGGGAGCTAGTGTCAGCTGCCCTGTTCACAGCTAAAACCAATAATCAGGGTCTGTGGTCACAGATAAAACCAATAATTGGGGTCTATGGATAATTAAGCATTTATCCTTTTAAGAATACACTTGTAAACAGAAGCATACTCTGTAGATTTAATTATTTCTTGCAGTAAAAAGAAAGCAACATCCAGTTTTAAATAGAGTATGAGTAAAATACACTATCTTTGTGCACAACTCTCCCTTGCATTTAAAACAGATGGCTAATTTGTCATTTATTTGACAGTTTCCTTCATCAAATATTGCATGCCTCCAATGGCCAGGGACTATTCTAAGCAGGGAGAATATAGTAGTGAACAAAACAGTCAAAAATTTCAGCCCTCATGGAGCTTACATTTAAACTGGGGGAGACAAATGATAAACAAGATAAAGAAATTAAATATATAGTGAGCTTTGTAAATACTAAAGAGAATCCCGCTGTGCAATAAATATCTTACTGAGAATCTACTGTATTCTGGCATTGTTAAATATACAAAGATACCCCTGCCTTCAAAGAGTTTTATCATCTAGTACAAAACCTATTAAATGCCTCTCAGGGAAATAATGGTAGTAATTTAATTTACATAGGAAGGAAAGAGCTCCAGAAACTGTATACGCTGTATACTTTATTCTTGCCTTTGATGTTTCTAAGCCTTTTCCATAACGCTCCCTCTTATGCAGTACATACATTATGACTAAAAGCAGCATAGCTGTTTCCTAAAACATGGAGGAAAGATTTGTAAATTAACAGACTGCAATTTACTGTGTTTTCTCGTGGTTAATTATTTCTATTTTGACCAAACATTTAGTCTTTGAAAGAACCAGGGTTTTGAATACCAATGTTATCACATCAAGATACTTATTGATGAGAAATGTAAAATATGAGCAGTCAAATGTACCTCTGGTACAGTGGTTTTTAGGGTCTGAGTCAGGGCCATTGCATCACCTGGGAACAAGTTAGAAGTGCAAATTCTCATGTACCCCATCCCACCCAAGCTCCCGAATCAATCTCTGGGTTGAAGCACCACAATGTGTATCTTAACATGCTGATGAGGAAGAATGGCTTGAGTCATTCAAACACACGTTACTCACTTGTGGATACCAGTCAAGGCAGGTGAAGCAAGCACGTGATTATCCAAGATGAGAGGTGAGTACATTAGACCCTAATTTGTTGTTTTTCACTTAATTGGCATCTGCTTCAGACACTAACCAGGGTTGAAGCTTGAGACATCTCCACATCTGGGCTACAAATGTGTATGAGGTAGGTATAGCTGGGTGAAAAAAATCTGCAAACTAAGGATTAGGTCTTGTCGCTAAGTAACAAATAGCTGCAAACCTGTCACATGCTTTTAAAGTATCCCAAAGGCTGCACTCTTAGTATTTCAGAAGCTTCTCTGGGTTGATGCTCCCTGTGCTGATAATGCATTTGCTGTTAACCTGGGTCTCTGGTGTTACTGTCTGTGGGCTTGTCTGCCTCTATCTTTGTGTCTCTCCCTGCTTTTTTCTTTTTGGTTCGCCTTTCCACTTTTAGTCTCTATTCTGTAACAGAGACCTACTATTATTTTGTTCTTATTGGTTTATCAATAATAAACTACACTAATGGAAGAGTTCTGCATTCTCTTAATTGTATTTATTTTTTTTGGCATCGCCCCGTGGCAGGTGGGACCCTAGTTCCCCAACCAGAGATTGCACCCGTGTACCCTGTAGTGGAAGCGGGGAGTCTTAACCACTGGACCACCAGGGAAGTCCCATTCCCTTAATTTTCAAAGCAAACAAATGGGATATCTGTTATCAAGGGGTAAAAACTAAATGAGATAGCATTGCTTTTAAAGTTATGTTGCCCTTTGAGGTTTTGTGAGGAGGTCTTTTCTTTCCCCTTCTCCCTAGATAGAAAAATCTTTGGGGGAAAATTGTTAGAGGGATTATTAGGGTATGGCTAGTCATTTTTTTTTTTTTTTTTTTTTAATTAATTTATTTTTGCTGTGTTGGGTCTTCGTTTCTGTGCGAGGGCTTTCTCTAGTTGTGGCAAGTGGGGGCCACTCTTCATCGCGGTGCGCGGGCCTGTCTCTATCGCAGCCTCTCTTGTTGCGGAGCATAGGCTCCAGACGCGCAGGCTCAGTAGTTGTGGCTCACGGGCCTAGTTGCTCCGCGGCATGTGGGATCTTCCCGGACCGGGGCCCGAACCCGTGTCTCCTGCATCGGCAGGCAGATTCTCAACCACTGCGCCACCAGGGAAGCCCTAGTCATTTTTTAAGTTATATTTTCTATGAAGTTTGAACCTGGTTCCTCCTTCTTTTTTTTTTTTTTTTTTTTTTTTGCAGTATGCGGGCCTTTCACTGTTGTGGCCTCTCCCATTGCGGAGCACAGGCTCCAGACGCGCAGGCCCAGCGGCCATGGCTCACGGGCCTAGCCGCTCCGCGACATGTGGGATCTTCCCAGACCGGGGCATGAACCTGTGTCCCCCGCATCGGCAGGCGGACTCTCAACCACTGCGCCACCAGGGAAGCCCTGGTTCCTCCTTCTTAGTTACAGAAATAAAGGAGATGGTTATATTTAATCTGAAGTGTTAGACCCAGTTAGTGTGGAAAACCCTCGCGATCACCTTTGCCCTGTGTCCTATTCCTTCCCCGACACTCTGTCCCCCTCTCTCCAGTCTTTGCAAAGCCTCAGGGACTGATGTGGCCTTCTTTCAGGTCATCCATTTTTGCTTTGTTTTTGTGGGTGTGTTTTCATTAAAGTATAACATGCGTACAAAAAAAGGCACAGGTCATAAATATACACTGGGTTGGGTTTTCTCAAAGTGAACTTCCCATGTCATCGCTATCCACATCAAGAACTGGAACTTGACCAGTATCCAGACACCATTCCTCCTACATGCCCGCCCACCCAGTCACCTCCCCCTCCTCCCCAAGTGAACACAATCCTGAATCCTAAGTCATACACTCATTTTGCCTATTTGGGGGCTTTGTGTAAGTGGAATCATCCCATATGTATTACTCTGTGTCTGGTGTCTTTAAGTCAACATTATGTTGGGGAGATTCATCCCTGTGTTGCAAGTAAGTAGCATTCGTTTATTTTCATTGCTGTATTATACTTCAATTGTGAGAACACACCACAATTTGTTTATCCACTCTACTGTTGATGAGCATTGGAGTATTTCCAGTTTGGAGATAATACAGGTTCTTGTACATGTCCTTTGGTACATGTATACATGCACTTCTTTTCAGTATATACCTAGGAGTGAAATTGCTTGCATAGGATTTACACATATTCAACTTCAGCAGAGACTGTGAACCAGTTTGCCAAAGTGGTTGTAACAAGTACCCACCTGCAGTGTGTGAGTTGCTTCCCATCCTTCCTAGCACTTGATATTGTCTTTTTAATTTTAGCTGTTCTGGTAGGCGTATAGTGGTCCCTCTTTGTGGCTTTAATTTGCATTTTCTTGATAACTGATAATGTTGAGCACCAATGTTTAATGGTTTTCAGATATCTTCTTTTGTGAACTTCCTTTCCAGATCTTTGCCCATTTTTCTGTTGGGTTGTCTGTCTTGTTAATTTGTGGAAGTTAGTTATGTATGGACAGGAGCCCCTTGTTGGATATATGTTTTACATATATTCTCTTTGTCTTTTGATGAATGGTTCTTAATTTTAATGGGGTTCAATCATTTCCTTTACGATCCTATTAAAGAAATCTCTGCCTGTATCATAAAGATGTTCTTCCATGTTACACTCCAGAATCTTTAGATCTAAATTTAAATATACAGCCCATCTGGAATTGAATTTTATGTAAGGTTTGAGGTGGAGTTCAAGATTCATTTTCAGATGTGTGTATATGTGTGTGTGTGTGTGTATGTATGTATGTACATGTGTGTATATATATATTGTACATGTATGTATGCACACACATATAAAATCTCTGGACCATTAGGGTTTTTTGTTGTTGTTGTATTTTGTTTTGATTTTTTGCTTATTTTTTTATAATGAACTTTTCTATTTTAGAATAGTTTTTGATTTCCAGAAAAGTTGCAGAGATAGTACAGAGAGTTCCCATGTACCCTTTACCCGTTTTTTCCTGTTCTCATCACCTTATGTCACTATAATACATTTGTCATAGCTAAGGAATCAATGTTGATGCATTCTTATGAACTAAAGTCCATACTTTATTCAGAGCAGGACCATTAGATTTTGACCAGTGGAAGTGCTAGTGAGGCATGCTTTGAGACCACGTCCTGTTAACTAAACCTTCAGTAACAAAGTCCCCTGGAGTGACCTGTCTTTGGTCTAAGCCTAAGCTGGAAAACTCAGCAGGGCTGAAGTGGTGTGACCGTAGGTCCCATGAGATCACTGGGAAGGAAGTATGGAAATCCTGCAGTTAAAGGCCCTCTAGGTTTGTTGTTAGCTTAAACTCTCATCTCTAGTTTATTTAAAATTCTGCCTGAGTTTTAAAGGTACAATGAGTGGTCTTCTCCTTGAGTCCTACAGGACTTTAGTTTTGTAATTTCTAACCAAAGTTTAAAATACATTGGTGATGAACAGTTTTTTATTTTTAATCACCATGCCTAATATTACATCCCCAGGACTTATTTATCTTATAACTAGAAGTTTGTACCTTTTGAACTCTCTAGCCATTTCACCCACCCTCCAGCCTCCACCTTTGACAACTACTCTGTATCTAGGAGTTTGGTTTTCTAATTTTTTGAGGAACCTCCATACTGTTTCCCATAATGGCTGCACCAATTTACATTCCTACCAACAGTGCACGAGGGTTCCCTTTTCTCCACATCTTTGCTCACACTTGTTATTTCTTATCTTTTTGATAATAGCTATTCTAACAAGTGTGAGGTCTCATTATAGTTTAGATTTGCATTTCCTTGATGATGAGTGATGTTGAGCATCTTTTCATGTACCTCTTGGCCATTTGTATGTCTTCTTTGGAAAAATGTCTATTCAAATTTTCTCCCCAATTTTTTTTATTCGGATTGTTTGCTTTTTTTGTTACTATGTTGTATGAGTGCTTTATATATTTTGGATATTAACCCCTTATCAGATACATGATTTGCACATATTTTCTCCCGTTCAGTAAGTTGCCTTTTTATTTTGTTGATGGTTTCCTTTGCTACACAGAAGCTTTTTGGTTTGATGTAGTCCCTCTTGTTTATTTTTGCTTTTGTTGCCTTTGCTTTTGGTGTCAAATCCAAAAAATCACTGTCAAGGAGCTTACTTGCCTATGTTTTCTTCTAGCTAGGAGTTTTACGGTTTCAGGTCTTACATTCAAGTCTTTAATCCATTATGAGTTAACCTTTGTGTATGTTGTAAGGTAATGGTCCAGGTTAATCTGATAAACAGCTTCGTAGAGAGTCAATGTTACTGATAGATGCCATGGGGAAGGAGACCTCAAGGTTCCCCTTTGGCCTTGGACGTGAGTGTGTAGAGAGCTCTATGGCTGATCCAGTCTTGTCTCCCCTCTTCAGCTCGGGCCTGGGGAATGTCACCATGACCCTTAGCTCTGAGGAAGGGAGGACAGAGAGCCCTTGATACCTCCAGACCTTTTACTGCCGGCTCCCCCCTACGACTTGCCCCTGCTAGACTTCACCGTCACAAACTTCAGCGGTGCTAGCATACTTCAAAGTGTCCCTGACTGCCTTAACTATTTTTACTTTTCAACTTAAAGTGCAGAATAAGCCCCTGTCACCATCTTTCACTTTGACAGCAGACATTTAAATTAAAGCAAGAAAGCAAGGAAGGCCAGCCAGCCCCATTAATATTTTATGAAATATTCATTGTTCTTTAACCTGGCCATAACCCCTGTCCTGGACGACGCTTTTATAGCTGACATACTGACCCCAGGATGCACACACGCCCACGCGCCGTTTTGTCTCTGTCCTGCTTCTCCTCAGTACCCTGAGCTCCCGACACTCTGCCAGCCCAGTTGTCTTCACCAGTGCCAGAAGTTCACCAAAAGAAGAACTGCATCCTGCCACCTCCTCGCAGCTCGTTCCTTCCTTCTCATCTTCCTCCTCCTCCGGTCCTAGGACTTTCTACCCTCGCCAGGGCGCTACTAGCAAGTACCTAATTGGATGGAAGAAACCCGAAGGAACCATAAACTCTGTGGGATTTATGGACACAAGAAAGTAAGGATTCTTTTGCTTCTCTTGCTGGGTTTTGTTTGTTTGTTTTTGCGGTACGCGGGCCTCTCACTGTTGTGGCCCCTCCTGTTGCGGAGCACAGGCTCTGGATGCACAGGCTCAGCGGCCATGACTCATGGGCCCAGCCGCTCTGCGGCATGTGGGATCTTCCCGGACTGGGGCACGAACCCATGTCCCATGCATCGGCAGGCGGACTCTCAACCACTGCGCCACCAGGGAAGCCCTCTTGCAGGGTATTTTGCTTTTAACATGACAGAGAACAGAAAAGCTTGGGGCAATTTCCTGCAAGAGAGGAGGCCAGCCTAGGGTCTGGGAAGAGGGTGGTTTGGTAGGGAGATTTTTTTTTCCCCTAAGTGCAACTTGTCTTAAATTGTTTCTTTGACACATTCCTTAAATAAGATAGATTGCAAAACATTCAGATTTGAGAATCTTAAGTCTCCTAGGAAAGAGTATGTCTGAAGAACAAACTTCAGAATAATCGCCCCTCTGGTGCTAAGACCACACTTGTCCCTTTGATGCTATTAATCACAGCCTTCCCCTGCAATTCCTAAATGGGCCAGGAGGCATCAGAGGGACTGTTAGAAAGTAAGTGACCACCTCTGAACATAGAGAACTTTTTGACAAAGTAGTACAGCAAAAAAATAAGTGATTCAGTCAATGACTTTTTGTTTGTACAAAGATTGCATTTGGGATTCATACCCTGTAGGCTTTTATTAATAAGTCTGTTGCTAATTTTGGCTTAATGGAGTTAATAGTTTTCCTATGAAAGAGTGATTTATTCTTCAGGCTTTTTATTTTGTATTTCAAATTGGTCTTGTTTCTCTAACAAGCATTTATCTGAGTAGATTCTAATGTAATTGAACAGAAGTGATTCTCCTTTTCTCCCCTTTAATAGCTCTCCATTGACTTACTTCTTTCAGAGCCCATCGTGCCCTTGAGTCAACCTTGTCGACTTAACTTCTACCCTCTCCTCCCCTTCTTTCAAGGCGTCATCAGAGTGATGGCAATGAAATAGCCCACACCAGGCTGCGTGCCTCAACCAGGGACCTCCGGGCATCCCCAAAGCCAACCTCCAAGTCCACCATTGAGGAGAATCTCAAGAAACTCATCAATCTGGAAAGCCCAACTCCTGAATCCCAGAAGAACTTTAAGGTACAGGGTAGAACTTGGGGTAAATAGCAGTTAGAGAGAGACCGAACGGGGCAGTTGAACCCTCCAGGAAGTGGTGGTTCCAGGCTCCTCTTCATCAGACCCCACTTCCCGCCATCACCTGACTGTCCCAGTAATTGGTTCACATGTTTTCCAGATGCTGTGTCCCTGCAGCCACATCTCTTGAGTCGTGTTTATATTAACCTGTCCCTACCCCCATGGCTTTTTTTCTTCCAGTGTATCCTACTTACAGTGCACAGGCTACACTTTCTTGACATTATTACTCAGATGACATTGCTTCTCAGAACTCTGCCGAGACACCCATGGCTCCCTTGTCAGACAGAAAGTTTTCTGAAAGGGCTTTAGTGCCTTCTGTCCGAAGGGTCCTCGTCCTCCTTCCGCAGTAGCCCCCAGTGTGTTTCCTGCCCTGTGTGTGTCCACAGCACCCTGCACTCTGGCCTTGCCTCTGCCCCCTGCCCCTGGCCAGGCAGACCTACCAGCCATACACTGCATGCTGTTTAGTCCAGCAAACGTAAGTCCGCACGTTTACCTTCAGAACTTTCCAGATTCTCTTCACTTTGTAAACCCTTCTCTCCACTCTCAGAATTCCAGACTAGAAATGCCTTCTCTGGAGCCCAGCCACCCTCCCTGTCAAGTCCCAAGAACTTGCTCAGAGTTGGTGGGTATGTTGGTGGCCAGACTCCTGCATGACCACGAGGAAGGGTTTGTTCTGCTCACCTCAGCTTGGAGGACCCTTGAAGCTCACCTAAGGCTCTCTGCTTTCTTGTCCTCTAAAATGTGCAGTCTCACGCTCCCAGGCTCAGAGCTAGTGTTGGCTTAGCTGGGCCCAAAGATGTTTCACGCCAAGCGTTTGATATTCCTGTCTGCAGTGTACCGGGTGGCCCCAAGAGAAGGGAGTCCAACCCCCAGAAGGTCATGGCTACAAACTTTAATGTTTTCTGTTCTCTGTGTTCTTAGTTAAATGATTTGTAGTCTCTTGGAAGTGACTAGAAAGCTTAATTTAAGAAGACCTTTGAGAACTGATTGAAAATGGAAGCTGACATATTTCCTTAACCACTCACCATCCTCAAACTGTGATCAGAGGGTGAGAGACATGCCCAGCTGGATGAGCTGTGTGGTCTTGTCTCATCCAGGCTTTCTCTTCACCATTCTAGTTTATGTGCACACGTACATGCCTCTGTGTATGCGTGTGCCACACGTGTGTGTGCGTCTTCCTTCAGACAGGTCAGATATACCTCCTAAACTTACAAATCAACATTTACAGAGATGAAATGTGCTCCAAAGACCATTCTGGAGTTTTGCTGAGAAATCAATGAGTTATAAACATTAACATCATAAATCATTTTAAAGACTTGCCATTCTGGACTTCTGTAATTTCTCTTTTATAAGCCAGCACTTAACAGTTCTGACTCATCACCCAGGGCACAAATGGTTTCCTTAGCAACGTTGCAAAAGATAGTACTTGAAACTTCTTTCTTTATCCATCAAAAACCAAAGAGGTATATTAAAATTTTTAACTACCAGTTTCAAAATAAAAATTATTTCAGATTTTTCATTTGAGGTTAGAGGAAAATAAAACCTGCCCTGAAAGGAATCTTTCCACCAGTTCTTAGTTTAACATTTTTGGAAAGGAGCAAGCTCAGAGCTTTCATCCTTTTGATTTACTCATGCAGTGGAAATAATTGAAAGCAAATGTCTGTCTTGCCCTTATTCAGGCCTTGGCTTTTATTTCCAAAGTGAATTACTTTAACATTCCTTTTTGAAATAGGAATGCACATTCTTTATGTTGTGACTATATTACCGTGAGACCCTCTGCAAAGAAAATGCTTCTGCTGGCTAAACTATTATGGTGAAAAGTCTGGAAGCAAGAGCTGGAAATATGCTCTGTTTTTCTCTCTCGTTTCATCCTTTTTGGTTTGGTTTCAGATGAGTTCAGCTAAGTAGCTCTGCGTGTCTTGTGAGACTCATCATCTGAATGGCCATGCCTCTGCTGTGTCAGTAAGGCTAACATGCCCTTGAGAGGTCTTCCAGGCCATGCCTGACTCAAGGCTCCGAGCCACTGCATCAGGCTTCAGGGTAAAAAGAGTAGCCTGCTTTGGGCTGTGATACTTGGAACCCACTCACGCCACATTGGCTTTCTCAGATAGCAAGTGCTACCAGTGAGCCATCATGAATATCAAATGACGAGGTTATTCCCCTGCTCGTTTGCCAGCAGAGTGAGAGATCTGCTGCAGGACGTGGCAGGGCTCTGCTGGGCAGGCTGGAGCTGAGAGGTGGGTGGCTGCAGGGCCCCGCGCAGCTGCTGTGGAACTCGTATCTCAAGGAAAAGGGCAGAGCTATTAACATTCTACGAAACCTCATTGGCAGGCAGAGCTGGGATCACTGTGTTCTCCCCGAGGGCTGCATGAGTCTGGAAAGTGAACAGACAGTAAGTAGTGCAAACTGAGAGCCTTGCTCTCCAGCCAGTACTCTCAGATACAGACCAAAAGGAAGAGGCCTCATGCGGCTCTAGCGTTTAGGAAGAGCCGATACTTGCTTATTGCAAGTGCGGGTAACCCATTTCACTGAGAGCCGGGAGGAATGAAAAGAGTGAGGAGGGGAAGGAGACGGACCTGAAGCAAGATGCCCCCTCTCTAGGCCTTGTTTCTCAGCTTTGAAACAAAAGACCAGACTAGATCAATGGTGCCCAAATGATTTTAAAGTTCAGGAACCCTTTTCTTCCTAATACAGTTAGTCACACACGGCAGCCCACCATGTAGAGCTAAGAAAGCAGAACTTCTCCAATGGGAGGGATGGGGTGCCTTGGGCTCTTGGGTCCCACCTGAACATCTCCTCTCCCCAGGCAGTGATGCTGGGAGGAACCCTTAGGGTTCCTTGGAACACAGTTGAGATGCCCCTTCCTGATGCTCTCTACAGTCCCTTCCAAGTCTGCCACCCATTGTATTGTGGTTCTTTCCCAGGGTCTGGCAGCACAGGGCAGCACCACTCAGCGATCTCAGGTATGACCTGCAAGGAAGACAGAGAGTGCCCTAGGGGACTGGATAGGTGCACATACCTTGAAGACTGGAGTTGAAGAGGGCTGGGGTCAGGAGCCATCCCAACGTGCTTGGCCCGGGCTAGGTCCTGCTAGTTTTTAACGGATAGAAAGCATCTAGGCAGATTGCTTCCTTCCATCTCCTCCCCTGCCTCCCTTTAGTGCAGGATGTTATAACTTTGAATAAATCTCACTGCTCAAAGGATCTCTTCAAGGTAGCTGTTTACTACCTTGAAGTATATTAACATTTCCCAAAGAGGCTGAAACAAGAACTGGTAGAAAATCTCTCTCCTGTAAAACCATCAGGGTGGATATATTCACTGGAAAAGGAAATCCCTTTGCCAAACCCAGATGTGCTAAAAACGATTGAGAGCAGTTTTGTTTTGTTTTTTTATAAATTTATTTTTGGCTGCGTTGGATCTTCCCTGCTGCACGCAGGCCCCCTCTACCTGCGGCAAGTGGGGGCCACTCCTCACTGTGGTGCGCGGGCTTCTCACTGCGGTCTTGTTGCAGAGCATGGGCTCCAGGCGCGTGGGCCTCAGTGGTTCTGGCTCGCGGGCTCTAGAGCACAGGCTCAGCTGCCCTGCGGCATGTGGGATCTTCCCGGACCAGGGCTCGAACCCATGTCCCTTGCACTGGCAGGCGGACTCCCAACCACTGCACCACCAGGGAAGCCCGAGAGCAGTTTTTGAATAGAGAGATCTGAAATCTGGTCTAGTAGGCAGGAGCCTTATGTGACAGTTCTAGAACCTTGCAGGTGGAGGGAGATGATTTTTTTTTTTTTTTTTTTTTTTTTTTTTTTTTCAGAAGAAAGAAAAGAAAAGAATTTATTTCTGGGTCTCAAAGTTAATAAACATAATAACGTGTTAGGCTGTACCTATTATGCTCACTTTTTTTTTTTTTTTTTTTTTTTTTTTAGTTTACAATTAGCAAGCCATTTAACCTCTCTAATGCCCACTCTTGTGTGTGAAGTGAGAAGGGAAATCATTTCCATACCAAGTCCCCTCCCACTTAAAGACTCACAAAGCATTTATCACAGCAGCTTAGTTTTCAAGGTAAGCACGTATGTACTTTGGGCTTAACTCATTGTGAATTTTAAAAACTGAACACAGTTGGCTACACCTGGGGCTCATTTACAATGCATTTGATTAATAATTTTTTCATATTTATGCTGCAGCTGTGCATCCCACACTGTGGGTAGCTTTGACTTGATTAACCCTTGGCTTGTTGGACCGGAAGCATGTTAGACCTCAGAACCCATGAATGAGTGAGCATCAGCTCTGTTCTCAGCTCTGTCCTAGATGGAGGCATTGCCATATCATTATCTCTCTATCCCTTCAAAGTGTCATGGAAAGTTTCACAGTGGCTTTCATAGTCACTGCCAGCAGTGACTCAGCCCTCCTACTCACATCCTCACCTGTTCTCCACATTGTTCTCCCTGCCAAGGTGAACCGTTAACTAAGAAGAACTGAATAACGATAACTCTGTTTTTTGTTGTTGTTGTTGTTGTTGTTGTTTTTGCGGTACGTGGGCCTCTCACTGTTGTGGCCTCTCCCATTGCAGAGCACAGGCTCTGGACGCGCAGGCTCACGGGCCCAGCTGCTCCGCGGCATGTGGGATCTTCCCGGACTGGGGCACGAACCCACGTCCCCTGCATCGGCAGGCGGACTCTCAACCACTGCGCCACCAGGGAAGCCCCAGGATAACTCTGTTAATGGACCGCATACTCTGTTGGCTTGCAGGATGCTGGATATTTCAATATTGTTAACGTGTCTGTTTTTTCTCCATGAATGGAATTCTCAGAAGCTTGCTATTTGTAGAAAAATCTCAAATAAAAATCAAATCTGGTCACTGAGGCAAAAGACATTAACAAGAGATACAGCTATCTGGAGCTTTTGTCATTTATATATAACTGTATAAATGCTTATCACTTATAACGATGACTTCCCTATTTTTAGTTCACGAATAGAAATCCACCTAAAAAATAAATTATCTCCCAAGCTCATTAAATATAATATCAGTAGTTAATGCTTTCAAAAGCCACCTATTATTTGAGTGAATATATTGTGATGATCAAAAGCTCTTGTTGCCTGGCAAACATGCAGTCGCTTGACAAGCTTCTGAGGATACCTTCCTGGCACCATGGCTGTTTCGCTGGAGACCGTAACATTATTTCATAACACCACTGATAACATACTGTTGTGCTCAGTCCAGTGTTTCATGGAATCCTCATAATAATCCTGAGAGGTGGCCCCATTTCACAGATGAGGAATTGGGCTCAGAGCAATAACATGATTTGGTCAAAGACACAGGATTCAAATAAAACCCATATTTGTCTGATCCCAAAGTCTTGTTGTTAACCATGATACGATAGTGATGAATCCACTTGATCCCACATGTGAATTTTGTACTGAGCACTGATCGGCTGCAGCCAGCATGCTGGGCTGTGAGGATGCGGCGCCCGGAGCTCCTGTTTTAGCCCTTAAGGATGTAGACAATGATGGTGGACCTTGAGGCTTCCCTGTTGGGCCCCAGGATCTGAAAGGTTGTGTCTACCAGAGTGATTTTGTTAACGCACCCATCCTCCGCCCCGGTCTTGGGTGTGTGACCCAGAAGATTGACTTTCTGTTGTCTTGACGCTTTTTTTCAGTTCCACGCGCTCTCCTCTCCTCAGTCTCCCTTTCCCACCACTCCCACCTCAAGGCGGGCCTTGCACAGAACGCTGTCCGATGAGAGTATTTACAGCGGCCAGAGGGAGCACTTTTTCACCTCAAGGGCTTCGCTTCTGGACCAAGCCCTGCCCAACGATGTCCTCTTCAGTAGCACATACCCTTCTCTCCCCAAGTCTCTTCCATTGCGGAGGCCTTCTTACACCTTGGGAATGAAGTCGCTGCACGGTAAGTGTGTCTTCAGCTGCAGCTGAACAGCCCTGCTGATGATGGCCAGTGTCTGCAGACACGTGCCACTCAGTTTGCTCTAGAATGAGAATTAGAGGAAGTCCTGCTTGCTTGCTCACATTATCTGGGCTCACCACCCCTCCCTCATTCAGCCTCTCACCTGGAATCCCAGACCACAGGGATTGAGCCTCACCAGACCGCAAGAGTCATCTAGGATGCTTGGTTTATTTTTTTTCAGTTGAGGTGTAATTGACATATAACATTATATTAGTTTCAGATTAAGATTTACTTTTGTAGCAGCTTTCAAATATGCAGTACAGTATTAACAATAGTCACCATGCTGTATATCCCCATGACTCATTTATTTTATAACTGGAAATTTGTACCTTTGACCCCCTCCAGCATCTTTCACTACCCCCACCCTACTTCTGGCAACCACCAGTCTATTCTCTGTATCTATGAGCTCAAATTTTTTTTTTTTTAGATTTCATGTATAAGTGAGATAGATCATACAGTATTTGTCTTTCTCTGACATTTTTCAATTAGCACAGTGCCCTCAAGGTCCAGCCGTGTTGTTGCAAATGGCAACATTTCATTCTTTTTTTAATTAATTTGTATTGAAGCATAGTTAATTTACAATGTTGGGTTAGTTTCTACTGTACAGCAAAGTGAATCAGTTCTCCATATACTTATATCCACTCTTTCTTAGATTATTTTCCCATATAGGTCATTACAGAGTATTGGATAGAGTTCCCCGTGCTATACAGTAGGTTCCTAGTCGTTATCTATTTTATATATAGTAGTGTGTGTATGTCAATCCCAATCTCCCAATTTATCCCTCTTCCTCCTTTCCCCCCTGGTAATCATAAGTTTGTTTTCTACATCTGTGACTCTAAATTTTCATTCCTTTTTTATGGCAGAATAATATTCCATTGTATGCGTGTCCACATTTTCTTTATCCATTCATCCATCAGCGGACACTAAGGTGGCTTCCATGTCTTGGCTAAATATGCTGCAGTGAACATGGGGGTGCACATATCATTTTGAATTAGTGTTTTCTATTTCCTTGGTTAAATACCCAGAAGTAGAATGTTGGATCATATGGTAATTCTATTTTTAACTTTTTGACCCTCCATACTGTTTTGCATAGTGGTTGCACCAATTTACATTCCCATGAACAGTGCACAAGGGCTCCCTTTTCTCTACATTCTTACCAACAATTGTTATTTGTTGTCTTTTTGATAATAGCCATTCAACAGTTATGAGATAACATCTCAATAGGTTTCGATTTGCATTTCCTGGATGATGAGTGATGTTGACCATCTTTTCATATACCTGTTGGCCATCTGTATGTCTTCTTTGGGAACACGTCTATTCAAATCTTCTACCCATTTTTTACTCGGATTGTTTGCTTTTTTGCTATTGAGTTGTATGAGTTCTTTACATATCTTGGATATTAACCCCTTATCAGATATGTGATTTGCAAATATCTTCTCCCATTCGGTAGGTAGCCTTTTCATTTTTTTGATGGTTTCCTTTGCTGCACAGAAGCTTTCTAGTTTGATGTAGTACCACTTGTTTATTTTTCCTTTTGTTGCTTTTGGTGTCAGAACCACAAAATCATCACCGAGACTGATGTCAAGGAGCTTACCATGTATGTTTTCTTCTAGGATTTTTATGGTTTCAGGTCTTACATTCAAGTCTTTAATCCATTATGAGTTAACTTTTGCATATGGTGTAAAATAGTGGTCCACATTCATTCTTTTGCATGTAGCTGTCCAGTTTTCCCAACACCAGTTATTAAAAATACTGTCCTTTCCCCATTGTATATTCTTTCCTCCTTTGTCATAAATTTATTGATCATATATGTGTGGGTTTATTTCTGGGCTCTCTATTCTGTTCCACTGATCTATGTGTCTATTTTTATGCCATTACCATACTGTTTTATTGTACCTCTGTAATAAAATTTGAAATCAGGAAGCATGATGCCTCCAGTTTTTTGGTTCTTCTCAACACTGATTTGGCTATTCAGGGTCTCTTGTGGTTCCATACAAATTTTAGGATTGTTTATTCTATTTCTGTAAAATATGCCATGGGAATTTTGATAGGGATTGCTTTGAATATGTTGATTGCTTCGGTGATATGGAAATTTTAACAGTATTCATCTAATCCGTGAGCATTGAATGTCTTTTCATTTATTTGTGTCTTTGTCAGTTTTTTCATTAATGTCTTGTATTTTTCAGTGTACAGGTCTTTCACCTCCTTGGTTAAATTTATTCCTAGGTGTTTTTTTCTTTTTTGTATATGGGATTTTCTTAATATATCCTTTTGATAGCTTGTTGTTAGTGAATAGAAACAACAGGTTTTTTGTATTGATTGTGTGTCTTACAACTTTCCTGAATTCTTTGATTAGTTCTAATAGTTTTTTGGTGGAGTCTTTAAGGTTTTCTATATATGACATGTTATCTGCAAATAGTGACAGTTTTGAATGCTTCCTATTTCTTTTTCTTGCCTCACTGCTCTGGGTAGGACTTCCAATACTATGTTGAATAAAAGTGGTGAGAGTGGGCATCCTGTCTTGTTCCTGACCTTAGAGCTTTCAGCTTTTCAAAGTTGAGTATGGCATCACCTGTGGGCTTGTGATATATGGTTTTTATTATGATGAGGTATGTTCCCTCTGTACCCACTTTGTTCAGAGTTTTTATCATAAATGGATGTTGAAAATGTAAATGCTTTTTCTGCATCTATTGAGATGATCATATGATTTTTATATTTCATTTTGTTAATGTGGTTTATCACATTGATGAACCATCCTTACATCCCTGGAATGAAACCCACTTGAACATGGTATATGATCCTCTTAACATATTGTTGAATTAGGTTTGCTAATATTTTGTTGAGGAGTTTTGCATCCATGTTTTTAGGGATATTGGCCTATAATTTTCTTTTCTTGTGGCATCCTTGTCTGGTTTCCATATCAGGGTAATGCTGGCCTTGTAAAATGTGTTTGGAAGTGTTCCCTCCTCTTCTATTTTTTTGGAAGAGTTTGAGAAGAAATGGTATTAAATCTCCTTTGAATGTTTGGTAGAATTCATCGGTAAAGCTGTCTGAGTCCTGACTTTCATTGTTGGGAGATTTATGATTACTGATTCCATCTCCTTACTAGTAATTTGTTCAGATCCTCTATTTCTTCATGATTCAGTCTTGGTAGGTTGTGTGTTCCACTTCTTTGAAGTTGTCCGGTTTGTTGGCATATGACTATTTATAGTAGTATCTTATGATCCCTTGTATTTCTGTGGTATCAGATGTAACAACTCCTCTTTGATTTCTGATTTTGAGTCCTCTCTTTTTTTCCTGAGTGTAGCTAAAGATTTATCAATTTCATTTATTTTTTTTTCAAAGAACCAGCTCTTAGTTTCTTTGACCTTTTCTGTTCTCTTTTTAGTCTTTCATTTATTTTGCTCTGATTTGTGTTTTTGTTTTTTTGTTTTTTGTGAGTGTGTGTGTGGTACATGGGCCTCTCACTGTTGTGGCCTCTCCCACTGCGGAGCACAGGCTCCGGACGCGCAGGCTCAGCGGCCATGGCTCACGGGCCCAGCCGCTCCGCGGCATGTGGGATCTTCCCGGACCGGGGCACAAACCCGTGTCCCCTGCATCGGCAGGCGGACTCTCAGCCACTGCGCCACCAGGGAAGACCCCGCTCTGATCTTTGTTATTTCCTTTCTTCTACTAACTGTGGGCTTCAATTCTTCTTCTTTTCCTAGTTTCTTGAGAGGTAAAATTTGGTTTTTTGAGATCATTCTCATTTCTTGATGTAGGCAATTATTGTTATGAACTTCCCTCTTAGAATTGCTTTTGCTGCATCCCATAATTTGGTATGTTGTATTTCCATTTTCAGTTGTCTCAAAGTATTTTTTAAGTTTCTCTTGCTTTCTTCTTAGATCCGTCGGTTGTTCAGTAGCATGTTGTTTGTTTAATCTCTACCTATTTGTGAGTTTTCCAGTTTTCTCCTGTAATCAATTTCTGGTACATACCACTGTGGTCAGAAGAGATGTTTGATATGGTTTTAATCTTTTTAAATTTAGTAAGACTTGCTGTGGCCTAACATATGGTCTGTCCCATATGTTATCCCATATGCACCTGAGAAGAATGTGCATTCTGTTGCTTTTGAATGGAATGTTCTGTATTTCTGTTAAGACCATCAGTCTAAAATGTCATTTAAGGCCAATGTTTCGTTATTGCTTTTTTGTCTGGGTGATCTATCATTTGTTGAAAGTGATATATTAAAGGCCCCTGTTGTTGTTGTATTCCTGTCTATTCTCCCTTGAGGTCTATTAATATTTGCTTTATATAATTAGGTGCTCCTAGGTTATGTGCACAAATATTTACAAATGTTATATTCTGTTGTTGAATAACCACTTTAGTATTATGTCATGATCTTTGTCTGTTACTACAGTCTATCTTAAAGTCTATTTCATCTGATGTAAGTATAGCTACCCCAGCTTTCTTCTGGTTTCCTTTTGCATGGAATATCTTTTTCCATCCCTTTGTGTGTGTCCTTACATGTGAAGTGAATCTCTTGAAGCAGCAATTAGACATATATTTTTTATCCAGTCACTCTATCTTTTAATTGAAGAATTTAGTCTGTTTACATTTAAAGTAATTATTGGTAACTATGTACTTGTACCATTTTGTTGTTTTCTGGATGCCTGTAGTTCCTCTGATGCTTTCTTCTTCTTTACTGTCTTCCTTTGTGGTTTGATGACTTTCTTTAGTGGCATGCTTTGGTTTCTTTCTCTGTCTTTTGTGTATATACTATAGAGTTTTGCTTTGTGGTTACCATGAGGCTTACTTAAAACAACTTATAACAGTCTGTTTTAAGTTGAGAACAGCTTAAATTTGAACATATTCTAAAGCTCTAACTTTTACTCCCCACCCCACTTCATGTTTTTATGTAAAAGTTACGTCTTTTTATCTTGCGTATCCCTGAACTTATTATAGTTATAGTTATTTTTACTACTTTTGTCTTTTAACCTTCATACTGGCTTTACAAGTGGTCAGTTCACCACCTTTAGTATATATTTACCTTTTCCAGTGAGATACATACTTTAGTATGTTTTCTTATTACTAATTAGCACTCTTTCTCAAAAGAAGTCCCTTTAACTATTCTTGTAAAACCAGTGTAGTAATGAACTTCCTTAGCTTTTGCTTATCTGAAAAACTCTTATTTCTCCTTCAATTCTGAATTGACAGCTTTGCCAGGTAGAGTATTCTTTGTTGGCAGTTTTTTCCTTTCAGCACTTTGAATATATCACGCTGCTCCCCTCTGGCTTGCAAAGTTCCTCCTGAAAAATGTGCTGATAGTCTAACGGGTGGTTCCCTTCTATGTAACAAGTTGTTCTTTTCTTCCTGCTTTTAAGATTCTCTCCTTCTTTTTTTTTTTTAAATTTATATTTATTTATTTTTGGTTAGGTTGGGTTTTTGTTGCTGCGTGCGGGCTTTCTCTAGTTGCGGTGCACGGGCTTCTCATTGTGGTGGCTTCTCTTGCTGCAGAGCATGGCCTCTAGGCGCACGGGCTTCAGTGGTTGTCGCTCGCGGGCTCAGTAGTTGTGGCACATGGGCTTAGTTGCTCCGTGGCATATGGGATCTTCCCAGACCAGGGCTCGAACCCATGTCCCCTGCATTGGCAGGCAGATTCTTAACCACTGCACCACCAGGGAAGTCCCTCTCCTTCTCTTTAACTGTTGGCGTTTTAATTATGTGTTTTGGTGTGGTTTTCTTTGGGTTCATCTTTTTGAGAACTCTCTGGACTTCATGGATCTAGATATCTGTTTCCTTCCCCTGGTTAGGGAAGTTTTCAGCCATTATTTCTTCAAATAAGTTTTCTGCCCTTTCTCTCTTCTCCTCCTGGGACCCCTATAATGTGAATGTTGGTCCGCTTGATGTTGCCCCATATGTCCCTTAAGCTTTCTTCACTGTTTTTCATTCTTTTTTCTTTTTGCCTCTCTGATTGACTGAATTCCTCTACCCTATGTTAGACTTCACCGCTCCTTTCTTCTGCTTCATCTAGTCTGCTGTTGAGCCCCTCTAGTGTATTTTTCAGTTCAGTTACTGTATTCTTCAGCTCTGTGACTCCTGTTCGGTGCTCTCTTTTACGTTCTGTGTCTTTGTTGAAGTTGTCAACTGTGTTCATCCTTTCTCCTCTCAAGCTTCGTGAACATCTTGATGGCCATCATGTTTAACTCTTTATCTGGTAAGTTACTTATCTTCATTTCATTGAGAATTTTCCCTGAGATTTTTCTTGTGTTTTTCATTTGGAACATTTTCCTTTGTTTCTTCGTCTTCCTTGACGCTGTGTGTGGTAAAACAGCCACCTCTCCCAGCTTTGATGGAGTGGCCTCATGTATAAGATGAACCGTATCTTCCTACCCTGCCCTAGCTCTTGGTTGTCTCTCAAACTTTTGTGATTGTCCAAGCAGCCTAGTTTATTTTTAAGAGCCCCCAGTAGCTGAGGGTGTGACAAGACCTGTCAGTGTCTGCAATGGATGGATCTCAGTCATCACTTAGGTTCAGTCATCACTTAGATCTCAGTCATCACTTAGATTGGAAACCGGAATCTCAGGCAGCAGCTTTTAAAGTATGCATATATGTACAGTCCTATGGGACCACAAGTATAAGCACCACCCCACCACCACCACCACCAGTGACCTGGAGATGTCTGCTGGGTGGCAGTCATAAGTACTGGGGCACCAGATGTATATATAAGCGCCTTTCTGGAGATGCCTGTGAGCTGGAGTGAGGCAGATGGAGAACACAAAGATTGCGTCCACTAGCCTCTAAATGTGCCAGATGGCCTCTAAATGTGCCACTGGCCTCTGTTCCCTGAGAGCACCTTGCAGGCCTCTAAATGTGCCAAAACAGGCTATGTGCCAAAACAGGCTATGTCTGTGGCCAAAGCTCCAGGACAAGCGAGTAGGACTCTTTCACAGAAAGACTGGGGTGTGTTTCAGTCTGCCGCCTGGTAGTGCCCTGGGGGGGGGGGGGGGTGTGGGCCGGGTAGCCTGCCAAGAACTGCCTCTTCAGGTGTTAGAGTCCCATGGGACCCAGAAACATGAGCTCCTCTTGGGCTCCAGAGCCAGACGATCAAGGGTTAGCCACTGTGCAGCAGCCACAAAACTGGGGCTCCTGATGTGGTAAAAGCTCTCCTCTGGGATGCTTGCTAAAAATAGAGATTTCCAGACCTCACCCAAGACCTGCTGAATTTGAATACAAAAGTGTGGTTTGTATTGTATTTTTACCAGACATCCCAGCTGCTGTTAGGATTGGGCAAATTTGGCTAACACCAGATTAGTTATTTCTTAGAGAATTTTATCCACTGGCTTCCCTGAGCCACACCATTGTTCTGTCTTTCCCAGCTGTGAGAATATTAGCTGTGGTGTTGGCCACTCGTTGACTCATTCATTCATTGAGTGAGTGAGTATTATTTAGGAAAAGGCTTATTGATGCCGGGCACCTCCGTATTCTTCCCTTTGATTCATAAATTCCTTGTTCCTCCATCACCTTACTTGATCCCAGTTTTCTTAAGGGCCATATTCAGGGACCAAAAAAAACTGCTTTTTTTCTTTCTCCTCTGTCCAACTCCATTCCAGGGTTCTGCAGCTACCCTCCCACTATTGCCCAGCACAGCAGATACCTATTGTGGAACCTGTGTGCCTTATCATACATATGGCTGTAACCCCACCTCCCTTCTGCCCTTTTTCCTTCAGGGAATTCTGCAGCTTTATCTCTCTCTATGTCCATTTATACCCAATTTCTTTTCCCTCTGCTGCTTCTCTGAAGCAGTGTTTTCTTTAAATCTCCTGCCTTCCTAGTTTGCTTTCTCCCTGTATCTTTTCTGAGCTTTCAACCCACTCCCATGACTGTTCCTCCATCATCTCCATCCTGCTTCCTACACAGTTCCCTTCTCCCCTGTGGCAGACATCACTCAAGAATCACATCAGCTTCCCCCTCCTCCCTCTTTATAAGAGGTCCAACTATGGCTTGAACCTGATTTCTCTTTGCTCTGAAAGGTCACTGTCTATGAACCAAAGCTGACACATGAAATGACCACTTTTTACCATCTGGACTCTAGAAACCACCTAGTTGTGCCCTAAATAGTAGGCTTTTTTTCTCCCCTTCTCTCCCTGCACTCCATTCCTCTTACAACTTCCTGCCTACCTTGAATGTTTCTTTCACTTCCCCATTTTTTTTTAACCTTTATAGGGATAAAAATAAACCCTCTGTGAAAGCCTGTCTGCGTGTGTCATGTCACAGTAGGCCTGGCACTGAGGAAGGGAAGGAGCGGGCCACCCTCTCCCAGCTCCTTCCATCACCTCTTCTTGCTTTCCTAAAAGTCAGGCAGCAGCCACAGTGATCCCACGCCCTAAACTGAGCAGCCCTTGCGGGGCTGATCCCTACGCCTTGGCCTCGTTGGTGTGACCACCACTGAGATACTGAGATGTGTTTGGGGAATGGACGACTTGTTTTTTTTCCAAGTGGAAATTTGGGCCCCAGAGATAAAAGGGCAGAAGGGTTGTCTGTGACACACAGAATTGTTCCAAAGAATCTGAAAAAGAAAAAAAGAAAAAATATATATATATATATATGTCCTGAATCACTTTGCTGTACATCAGAAACTAACACAACATTGTAAATCATTCCAACTACTTACCCTTGGTGGGAGCAAGTTTAAATACAACTGAGCCTTTAATATCAGACAACATTTGTTGATGTCCATTTACTCATAATTTTGCTAATGTCAAGCACGTTAATAACTAGTAACTGCACTTCAGACCAGTTCTTTATGTAATTTGAAAGGGAAAGCAAGCGCTAAATGTACTCTGGTTTATAGGCTATCATAATTTACAAAACTTTTTAATTCACAGTTATTTCCAGAGTCGCTTAGAGATTTTAACTGAGAAGTTCACTTTCAGCTTTGTGTTTGCATGAGTTTTAGTGTTACAGTCACATTGTGCAGGTGACCCTTCTCATGGAGGCACATGCTCTGCTCTCGTTTCTGCCCCAGCTGCTGCCCCATTGAGAGCATCTTCATTTCCTGAGCTACGTTTCCCTCTCTCCTCCACCTATATGAACCTGAGCAGTAGCAGCACGCCCTCCACTGCACAGGGGGGCTCATTTCACCCATTCCTCCCGTCCCCAGGATAAGCAGAGCTTAGCTGTTACTGTAGTTTAATATTTGTATTTTAAAAAGTTGTCACCTTAAAAGGGGCTTGGGATGTTGGGCTGCTGTAAATCGAAAAACGTACAGGTTTCTGTAACTGACTGTACTGCTGAACTGAATGAATAAGCATTTTCAGAACTCTAATGGAAAACTGATGAATTCATAAAAGTGCTAACAAAAGATCAAGATGAAAAAAAAATTAATTACATGGGACTGAGTGAACTGATGAGGATGATTATAATTTCTGTGACTTTCTGTTTGAATTAAAAAAAAAAAAAAAGATCTTCCCAATGAACAAAGTTTACTGCATCACTTCCCAGCTGAGTATCTCTCAGTGTCTTTTTGTCCTCATTGGAAGTATGATTCTTGCTGTGCTGGTAAACGTTTAACAATCAGCTCCTGGAAGGAGGCAAAGGCCCTGACTTGCAGCACTTGCCAGTTATTGTGGTGTAGATATACTCCTACCTCAGCTGATTTCAGGTTACCAAAGTGATGTCACTGAAAGCAAACTGGGAAGAGATGTATACAGATACACTACTGTATAGAGTTCCCACCATATAGATACCTCCACAACATAGAAAATAGCAAAAAAATGTAATCAACCAGGATGAGTCTTGAGTACCATCTTTTAAAAATATGATTTATTTAGTCGTAAGTTTACATAATTGAATTTTTTTAAGGTTTTTTGATGTGGACCATTTCTTTTTGTCTTTCTACATTTTTACACTTAAGATTATAACCCTATAAACTCATTTATCAACTATCTTCCTTTTCTGTATTATTCTTGGCACTCAACTAAGACTGCTGAAGTCTATCGTACCTTGTATTTTTACATTCTCCAATAAGAACTTAAGAATATAAGATGTGCATTAAAAAAACAACAAAAAAAAGAAAACTGATGCCAAGAGTTGCTTAGCGTGTCCTTGGGAAGGAGGAGGATGCCAACACCAGTTAACCTATGTTAACTCTGCTGGGTGACCCAGCACTCACTTTCACGTGCTCTGATTTGGTTCTCACACCACCCTGGATACATCCAACTGCAGAAACCAGTGGGCCATTCCTGGGATACAGGACAGACATGGGCCAGGGATGCAGGGAGTCCACATGGAGGGCAGTCAGATCCCAGGTTCCAGTGCAGTTAAAAATAAGCTTTACTATCCCCTCAAACAAGCATCACCAAGCCTCCCTGGCCTGGCTGCAAAACCCACCTCTCTTGAAGTAGGTCCCTTCACCCCAGCCTGAATCTCTCGACTCTGTGAGGAAACACGAGGAGCTGCCCTGGGTCCCACTGTAGACAAGCAGCTCCTGCCAAAGCAGACACATTGCCTCGGCGCAGGACTGACTTTTCCAAGACTCACCACACTAGAAATGGGACAGTGGGAGGTTGTACAAAAGTGAATTAAGGTTGGAGGAAGTCAATTCCCAGTTCCACTCAGCTTTAGAATGACCACTAATGGCCTGTTAGACTAGAAACTGATTCCAGGTAACAAATGACTTACAAATATATTGTAACAGAAAATGGGTAAAGTTTTGAGTGGTTCTCCTGTGGGCGTGAGAAGCATCTTATCCCTTGTCCCTTCCTGCAGGAGAGTTCTCGGCCTCGGACAGCTCCCTCAATGACATCCAGGAGACCCAAAGGCCGCCCATGCCCGACCCCGGCCTCATGCCCCTGCCCGACGCTGCTGCAGATTTGGATTGGTCCAACCTGGTGGATGCTGCCAAGGCATATGAGGGTGAGTCTACTGATGGTCCAGGCTGGGCCACACTGAGGTCGTGGGCAGTGTGAGTGCTCTGGACACACTGACAACACACACATTTTACCATCGCAGCCAGAAACCAGTTGAGCTAACAGTTCTTGGGCACTTGGTACGGTCCCCCACTGTTAGATTTAATCAGGTGGAACCCAGTGTTTCCTCTACATAGGAATTCATCTCACGGATGCCTCGCCTCCCCGTACCTGAGAAGGGCAGAGTGCAGGGGAATCCCAACTGTCACTTGAATGAAAACAGCACATGTCCGGAAGAGTTTATCACGTCGTGAAGACGTCATTGCTCAACGCACAGTGGATCTGTTAGGATGCTTGTCCTGCTTGGCCCGGCCCCAGGCTCCTCCCTCTGCTCTTCTCACTCATCTCTCGGGTGTGTGGTAGCACGTGTGCTTTCTGCCTGCTTCGTTCCTACGTCACCCCACTGGCTGTGTGCTTGCGTTAAGCCAGTGGTCCTTCAATGCAGGCCCTTAGACTCGTGCTGACCTGCTCTGCTGAAATAGAAAAAAACTAAAAGTATTGCTGTGTGTGTTGACATGAGGTTGTCAGAGGTCTTTTTTTGATAGACTGACTCTGAGGTTGCCCTTCCCGATTTTTTGATGCTAAAATGATCTTTGTAAAATGATGGTGCTAGCAGATGATTGGTTTTGAGTTTTTGTTTTATTGCCCTTACTTGGAAGGATTGATAGTTGCTCTTCAGTCAAGCTCCAGTTTGGGGGAGCCAGTTGCCTAGGCCATGGAATTCAGAAGTCAGACAACCACAGAGCAGTGAACAGTCAATCCCCATTTTAGCTGATGGCAATTCCCCAGGACTAACTTGATTGTAAATTTCAATGTGTTGGTCACGCTCCTTCATATAAAATCACTGTTTTGTTTTTTTGTTTTAATTTTTATTGGAGTATAGTTGATTTACAATGTTGTGTTACTTTCAGGTATACAGCAAAGTGAATCAGTTACACATATACATATACCCATTCTTTTTTTGATTCTTTTCCCATATAGGCCATTACAGAGTATTGAGTTCCCTGTGCTATACAGTAGGTCCTTATTAGTTATCTCTTTTATATATAGTAGTGTGTACATGTCAATCGCAATCTCCCAGTTTATGCCTCCCCCCCTCACCCCCTTGGTAACCGTAAGTTTGTTTTCTACATCTGTAACTCTACTTCTGTTTTGTAGATAAGTTTATTAGTACCCTTTTTTTAGATTCCACATATAAGTGATATCACATGATATTTGTCTTTCTCTGTCTGACTTACTTCACTCAATATGACAATCTCTCGGTCCATCCATGTTGCTGCAAGGAAGTTTTGGTTTTTTAGTGGGAGGTTTTTTTTTTTTTTTTTGAGTTTGTTTCTTGGCCTGAAGTCTGTGTATTTTGAAACAGAGGTGGTGTGGGCCTAGGCTAAAGCCCACCAAGGTGGCCAAGAGTCTTAGGGAAAACATACTTGAGGAAGCCTCGAGAAGCTTAGCTCTTTAATGCGTTTTATGTTGTCACTGAGTGGAAAGCATCAGTCTGGAAATTTGGCATGAGGCCTGTTTCCAGGGAAACAATAGAATGGTACTTTTATGAGCAAGGGAAAAGCTGGAATAGAAGTTGAGTCACAACAACTGTTTTTAAAAGAGAAATTACAATGTTACCACCATCCTCTCCCAGCTAAAACAGTAAAAAAATCTTTCCTACAAGGGTTGGGAGATAAGGTTTCCGATGGATTCCTGCCCCTTGATTAGATCTGACTGTGCGTGTAGGCCATTTCTTTTAGAAATGGAGGGCCCCCTTAGAGAGGGCCCAGGATCCAGTTCCAAAATACTGAATGGTTTCTTCTCTCCGTTTCAGTCCAGAGAGCCTCGTTCTTTGCTGCTAGTGATGAAAACCATCGCCCTCTGAGTGCTGCATCCAACAATGACCAGCTTGAAGAGCAGGCTCTGGCCCAGATGAAGTCTTACAGCAGGTTGGTCATCCAGTGGTGAGGGTACCACTCCACACCACACATCACCTCCACTAGTGACAGACTGCAGGTGTGGGGAAGAGGCGACAGAGGCCTCATGGATGAGCTGAATGAAGCTCATCACTCCGGTGCCAGACACTTCACTTTTTGTTCGAATGCTTTGTAACCAAATACTCTAAACACCATGAAACTGTTCTTGATGGCTTAAAAGTCGTCATTATGAATATTCATTATTATTTAATGCCCTAGTACATTTATGTCCTCGGGGTTTATTAGGTAAGGTAAGAGAAATCATTTGTGCTGAACATCCTTGGACTCCTATGCGTTTAGTCCTTGAGTCTGGTTTTTGAGTCTGTCAGTTTTGAAGCTGTCAGTCAGTTGGTCATGCTTGTAAATGTGCCTGCATCTTAGCAGCTCCCAACGTTCTGCTTCAGACCTACATTAGAACTGGGTCACCAGGATAGGTAAGATTTATTTATGTAAAATAAGAAGTTAAAAGAAAAAGCAGTGTCTGAGTTAAGGGTATGGACTCTGACTGACTTCTACTAAACTATGTAGAGGCTGACTTTTCCATTTCCCCCTCGGTTTCAGATGGTGAGGTTGTTGGATAAATGTGTGATGTTCCTATATATTAAAGCATCCCAACAGTCAGCCGTGGACACATAGTAAGCCCTCCCTAATGGAGAATAATTTCATCAATTTGAAATCTCTTTCTTAAAACCTTTTGATGATGGATAAGAATCCAGGTATCTAGAAAACTTGATCAGAAACAAACAGCCAATAACGGCAAGAGTGAGGTTGGCCTAGGTTTGCACAGATATACCGGCGACTTGTGCTTGAAGACTTCTGAAGGAAGTCTGTAAGGAACCCCTCTTCAAGAGGAAGTATAAGAGCAGTGGATCGTTTGTCGTGAGTGTAACAGATGCTGCATTTATCCTATTGTTGGGACAGTTGGGGAAGGAAAGAGGCAGTTAGTTTGGCCGTTGAGAACTTTTTAAAAAATTGCAGAGTCGAGGGGAGAGCCCCAAATGTCCCTTTTTTAGGATGAAGAGAAGTCTGAGTGAGCAAAGACTGTTCCCCTGAGAAAGATTATGAAGCGGCTCCTAAATCTTTGTAGAATCTGTAGGAGCTTAAGATGAGGATGACGATTGGGTCTTTGTTCGGTGTGGATGAGCAAATGGAGATAAATATGTTCTTAAAGATCATCAGTGCACGCAGTCACAGAATTCATTTTGCAGACCTTCAGAAATCAAGATACGCCACAGACCGTTACTGACAGCCTGCAGTGGCTGCGTCAGCCCTGCCAGGAGCGGGGACTGTGGACTCAACGGCTTGTGAAGGACAGCCCTGCCCCCGTCCCCAGCCTCAGTGTTTTCTGTTCAACACCACTCTTATTCTGTCACGTCTTTGGCCTTCAACCCATCCAAACCTGACCTACTTGTGAGGTGCTGTGGATTGCAGCTGACCACTTCCCTTTCAGAATCCATTCACTGTCAGCTTTTAATTGGTCATCCTGCCTTTCTTAGAAGTGAGGAGGTCATTATCATTCCATTTTATTTACAGCCTTGTGACACTCCATGCCACTGTGGGCTTGCTGTAGACCTAGAATTAGCAGAAGACGTTGACGCAGCTTATTTTAGGTCAGGAATTCCAACCTGAACTTTGATTTTTAATGTAAAGAATACCTTTTATTTCATGACGCCAAGAGTTCAGAGTCACCACCTCTTCCCCTTGACCTCTGGAAAGAGGCAGCTGCCAGTTGGCTCCCTGGAAGCCTTCAGATTCTTGGTTGTGTGAGGCTGAGGTGGTGTTTCTGGCTAGAACTCACCTGGAAACTTTTTGGAGCTTGAATTCAAGTAGAGAAGAGTCTGGGAGGGAGAGTTGACAGGTCTTCAGCCCCTGCCGAGCTGTGTCATCTGTCCGGCTGGTTACATGGCCTTCTCGTCCTCTAACTCCCCTTCCTTTGGACGCTCAACTGGCATGGCATTTTTAGCACTTATGAAATAGGAGAAAAGAAGAAAATTGTGGGACTTAGAGTTTGCTGATCATAATAGCGAAGAGCTTAAGACATTAAGGTTGGACTGACTGGCAAGCTTCTGAAAGACGTAGCCATATTTTTTTTAACATTTGAAGATATTTAAACTAGTCTAAGTTAAGACGTGGGCCCGATGACTTGGTCGCCACTGGGTGAGTGGCCACAGGCTTTACATACTTGGGTTGCCCCGGGGTAGAGCCTGCCCTAACCCTCCCCCAGCCAACATGCACACACAGAGGGGCAACGCTCCTCTTAAAGCCTCTAAAGAGATACTCATTTCACTGTTGGCCACTTGTGTCTGCCAGAAAGTTCTTCTTGTGCTGCCAAAGAGACCATTTTCACTTATTGTCCTGTATTCTTTTGTCACAAAGGTGCAGCATCTTAAACAAAGGAAGCCACTGATTGGCTGTAGTTCGCACTTTATTACCTTTTGTTAAGACTGCCATCTTCCTTTTTAAAATGAAAATGCACGGTTGTGTCACCATACTGAGTAATTTGACATTGAAAACCATTTTGTAAATTCAGGCGCCTCCTTAAAAAAAAAAAAAAAAAAAAAAAAAGTGCCAAACAAAGCTAGCCATGGAGGCTCCTGCCAGCAAGGTCTTTTGTTTCTTGTTCCCAGCAGTAAAAATTCCTCTCCCACTCTGGCTTCTAAAGTGGACCAGCTGGAAGGGATGCTGAAGTTGCTGCGAGAAGATCTGAAGAAGGTAAACCATATTCTCAAAGCAGGTTACGCAGTCCACGCAAGCTGCCCTTGAACCGTGAGAGCCCTTTGTCAGCAGTGTTTGTTTGTTAGTGGAATAAGATGTGGGTGTTTTTCCTACTTTCTCCGAACACATGTTTGGGGAGCTGCTTAGAGCTTGGTTCCCACGGACACACATAGTGCAAGAAAGCTTTCATTGTCACACGCACAGAAAAAACGTTCCCTTTTTTGTGAACGCCTTTAGACCTCAGCCAGCCCTCTCCCAGCCTCCGCACCCCTGGTCCATAGCCCAGACCCACGTGTCCTCACTGCTATTCAGGCTCTTGCACCAAAAGAATTAATTAGATGCTGTTTGTTTCTTGAGTGGCTTTATAGTAACACAGGAGCCCCCAGAACAATCGTCTAAAATGTAAGACAGCCCTTATTCCTTACAACTTAACAAAGACATTAAACTACTCAGTCATGTATTTACATTCCAAAATCAGCCTGTAGCGGATGCCTCTGGGAGTCCCGTTCCCTGGGTGGGAGCATCTTAAGGCCCAGCACCAGGCCACATAGATGGCTGTTTAGTGGAATGAAGGAGGGAAGCGGGTGAAGGGCGCACACAGATCCACAGCCACTCGTGGCGGCTGGGCAGGGTGAGGCCACCCTCTTAGTTCTTTCCTGCTCTGTTCGCCCTCCCAGGAAAAAGAAGACAAAGCTCACCTTCAGGCGGAGGTTCAGCACTTGCGAGAGGACAACCTGAGGCTGCAGGAGGAATCCCAGAACGCCTCCGACAAGCTAAAGAAGTTTACGGAGTGGGTCTTCAACACCATCGACATGAGCTAGGCCGGGAGGTGGGGGGGGGGGGGCCCCGCCGGGGCGCGCCCTTTAGTGCCGCCAGTGAAGGCATCCTCCGAGCTCCTGCCCCAGCTCCCAACTTTGCCCCCTTTAGGGGAGCGCACAACACAACAATTGCAGATCAACAATCATTATCTGCCTTTTGTAGAAAAGAAAAAGAAAAAGGTAAATAAAAATTTTAAAAAGTAAAATAAAAGTTTAACTGCTAAAATGTGAATGTCTTTATTTTTTTGCACAATATCTTTATCTGTTATGTATTTAAAAAGAAACTGGGCCTAGGACCAGGGTTCCCCCCACTGGCCCATCTGCCTCTATTTCCATCAGCTCTTTCTTATCTATTTCAGGTAACCCAAGCTTTCCCTCAGTATCCTGACAAATGTCATTATTCCTAGGAAGACAATAAAGTTTTTAAAAACTGTTTATTTGGGGAGGGGGATTTCCTTACCTTCGTTCCTAAAACGCCTGGGGAGGGAGGTGCTTTGAGAAAATGCCTACCTCCCTCGAATGGCTTGTGCATGAGCTAGTGATGTCTGTTCCTATCTTACAGAGATGAGCAGGAA
>NW_006776141.1:96748-116995 GCF_000442215.2 Lipotes vexillifer
TTACTTGACAATAACAAATCAGTGAACCAGAGAGAGGCAGAGACGGAGGCTGTGGGCCACACCCCTTTTCCATCCTGCATTATGACATCACTACTCCCTCCTTCCTTTCCCTGGGAAAATGGTCCCAGGTGCTGTGTGCTCCTCTGAGCTGGAGCCCTTTTCGATTGGCTTAAGTCAGTCCCTCTAAAGTGGGATCAGCCTTTCTGTAGCCTCCTGGCTCCAAACAGTAATTGGTTTTAGAATTCCTCCAAACTAAAAATCATATGATTTATATGCATTTTGGTCAAAAGTAGAGTTTTTGTTTGAGATTTTTAAAGATAACAATGTGGCAAAATTGTATTTTTAGCTTGCTCAAAATGATCTTATTAATAAATTAGTAAGTCCTTCTCTCCAAAGCAAGACTTCACCAGTATTTGTAACTAGGAAAAGTGAATGTTAAATTGTGAACTTTAATACTTACTTGTTAGGAGCAATGACTGTGATAATGGAATGGCCTTTTGAGACCTGCATGTCCCAGTGTACAATTTCAGCCCAGCATTTTCTGCATCCCTCTGTGGCATCCAAAGGATTCTGCTGCAGAAATGATTGATGTGCTATTTTTCCTGTCTAGTGATGCAGCTGCTTTGGGCCCCTGGCCATTGTTCCAAGGCTCTCAGTCCTGCACAGAACAGAGAAATTGGGTCACTAGTGTTGAGAGGCCCCAGGGGAGCTCCTGGTGGCCTTGGTTCTTGCCTTCACAGTCGTCACTAAATTGCCACCTGTGCCCCTTCAGTGGTAACTCTGGTCTAAGGGAACGTTCAGCTATCCAGTGGCACCTGCTCAGAAGTTCCCTGCCCCAAGTAATCTCAGCCCATTCCTCTCTCCATCCCTGAAAGAAACGGGATGGATTTTCCTCTCTTCTCCCCGGCACCCCCATCACTAGACTTTTATGCTACAGTTTCGTTCACGATTGTGATTTCTCCATGGGATTTTTTTTTTTTTCTGGTGAAATTTCTGTCATGGAAATAGGAAGATTTCGGAGTGCTCTGTAAAGATCTCAATTGTCTGTCTCTTTCTCTCTTTGACTTGTATGAAGGAGATTGTACATTGCCTGATATCTCTTTGTAAATGAGAAATACTGCTAACATCCAAGCATTCTGAAGTCTTGCTTATCCTTCTGAGTTTAGTTTTTATTTTGTTTTACATTTTGTTTGGGGACTTGGGGCAAGCTATTTATTAGAGTTTTGCAACAGAGTTCTTGTTTGAAGCCTTTAAAGACTACTTGTAAAATTCAAATAATAAAATTCATTTTAAACACTCTTTTAAAACATTTTGGTATTATTGCTTGAGGTTTTCTTATTTATTTATTTTTCTTTTCTTTTCTTTTCCTTTCTTCTCTTTTCTTTTCTTAACATCTTTACTGGAGCACGACCGCTCCACTGTGGTCTGTTAGCCTCCGCTACACAACAAAGCGAATCAGCTATACACACACATACACCCCCATATCTCCTCCCTCCCGTGTCCCGCGCCCCCCACCCTTCCCATCCCACCCTTTTGGGTGGTCACAGAGCACCGAGCTGATCTCCCTGTGCTATGCGGCTGCTTCCCACTAGCTAGCTATTTTACATTTCATTTTAATAAAATTCATTTTAAACACTCTTTTAAAACATTTTGGTATTATTGCTTGAGGTTTTCTTATTTATTTATTTTTCTTTTCTTTTCTTTTCCTTTCTTCTCTTTTCTTTTCTTAACATCTTTACTGGAGCACGACCGCTCCACTGTGGTCTG
This sequence comes from Lipotes vexillifer, assembly GCF_000442215.2. Taxonomy (NCBI): domain Eukaryota; kingdom Metazoa; phylum Chordata; class Mammalia; order Artiodactyla; family Lipotidae; genus Lipotes; species Lipotes vexillifer. The sequence goes on from NW_006776141.1 coordinate 98,516, forward strand.
TTAGCCTCCGCTACACAACAAAGCGAATCAGCTATACACACACATACACCCCCATATCTCCTCCCTCCCGTGTCCCGCGCCCCCCACCCTTCCCATCCCACCCTTTTGGGTGGTCACAGAGCACCGAGCTGATCTCCCTGTGCTATGCGGCTGCTTCCCACTAGCTAGCTATTTTACATTTTGTAGTGTATCTATGTCCATGCCACTCTCTCACTTCATCCCAGTTTACCCTTCCCCCTCCCCGTGTCCTCAAGTCCATTCTCTTTCTTATTTGAAAGACCACCCAGTAACTCATTGACCCTCCTTGTATCCTTATTTTTCCATCAGACTCCATTAACACCCAAGATGATCCTTGAAACTTTGTCTCTTTTAGAATTTTAATAAGCTTTTATACAGTCTGTTCACATCCATAGAGAATTCCTAATTTGCCCTCTCTGCTTACGATTTAATATTTGCAGAGCACTTTATAATTAGCACCCTCTTCATTACCCGTGTGTGAATTGTCCGTAACTGCACTCATTCCCTGAGACCAGCACATTTTGGACTCCTCTATGGCATCTCCCCAACTCTCAATGTTAGATGTCGTATGTTAATATTAGGCTGTGCAAAATGTAATTAGGAAAGTTAATCGACTGAAAAAAATCACAATGCATTCCAAAGCCAAATGGAACCAAATTTTTTAAATCTACCATGTCACTGTTCCTCTCCAGTGGTGCAGCTAATTGAGAGCTGACAGTATAGTTTCTTCCTTTTATTTGGTTCAGCAATTCTACAAATCCTAGAATTACAAGACAGGCTAAGACTGGATGCCACAAGATACTCTGATTAGCAAGCTAAAAGGTCTGTTTAGACCATGATTTTTACCTGGTTTAGAGGGTTTCCGAAGGGCTTGGACGTGGGTTTTGAGTTCCTGGGAGAAGGCGCCATTGACCTACATTGATGGAGGATCTTCACCCATGAGCTGATTGGAGGGGCCAATTGGTTGCACTGCAAGTCTGCTGCAGGTGATAAACAGATTGGGTTGTGTTGGATTACTAACTCTGTAGATGGGGATAAAAATGGTAGTACAAGGGCAAAGGAAATGGGCCCAGCAAGCTTAAGCCATTTGCCTCTAGTTAAATGCAGAGCAATGACCTGAACAGATTACAACCTCACAGTAGATATATGTAACCACCTGGTGCTATTTCCCCAGAACGAACAAAATCGAGATTAAAGTGCAAGGTGGCACACCTTGGTCAGAAATGCACTTAAACAGTAAAGGTGGGCATTGTTAAAGATGAACTGTGTTATTTTAAAAGAATGAGAGTACAGTAATACCTTTTCCCTGTATGAATTATGCCACTATGGACCTGTCCATAAGGAATCAACATACTCTAATAAAAAAGGCATTTGACTTGGACTCAAATCCCATCCAACTGTGTAGCGGCTGTCTTTAGGTAAATTACCTAATGAGTTTGGTTTCCTATCTGGTAAAATAGCAACAGCCTCATACTGTTTTAAGAATTAAGTGGGGTCATATGGGTAAAGCCAGTAACTGGCAAATTCAAGGCACTCAGTAATTATGTGTGTTTCCTTGTCTTCCACCTCCAATATGTTAGGGCTTTGATGTTGTTTTTCTAGGAGTCCTGACATATTAATAGGAGAGGCGCATGGAAGAGCCAGAATGAGCTCGTCCCCTCTGCCTAATATCGGCCGGGGGCTTTGCCATGTATTTTAGAACAGTGACTCAAACTTGAGCTTGCATCACAATCACCTGGAGGGTTGGTTAAAAACCTGGGTCACTGGATTGCATCCCCAGGATCTGTAATTGGGCAGGCCTGGGGTGGGAACTTTGTATTTTCTCCAACTTCGCAGGTGATGATTTAGAAGCAGGACTTTGAAGAATAGAGTTAACAAGAGGATAGCCATGCCCATTAGTAATTGAAAGAAATAGATGCTATGATGCGAGGCTCTTAACCATGTCCAGAAACCTGAGTTTTTTGACAGGTTGGCTAACCACAGAGCACCTTGCCGGAGGAAACAGGCTTAAATTATAGCTAAAGAGAGCTTAGGCAAAATAACTTTTTTTTTCTTTTTTACTAAAAAGGTAATTTAGAGACCCCTTTGCGTGAAATTTTCTGCCACTTGACTTTTAAATTCTTGTGTTACCTGGATGTGACTGGAGTGTCCTTAACTACCACTAATGGTATGAGACTAGTTACCAGGTCAGCAAGGAATGACCTTGGTGACCTTGAGGGGCTAACAGTTTGGGAGCCAGTGAAGAGCCCTCAGCCAGGCCCACAGTGCAGGGCTTCACAGGAGTGCAAACCCCGGCAGACGAGGTCCCAGGCTGGGAGCATTGAATTCCAGTCACTAATTTCCAAATTCAGCCCGTCCTGTTTACCCTACTCTCCAAGAACCTATCAACCCTCAAAGTTACTAGACAAGCAGATTTCCCAACTGCCCTCATACCTGCTCCAAACTTAAGAAATCTATCCTCATGCTGCATCACAGCCCATTTTCTGTGCCACTGTCCAGAGAGAAGGAAAGCACTGCTGATCCTCTATATCCTTTAGATAAGCCGCAGCTCAGGCTTGAAGACACTGGCTGTCTTTTTGGAGATCACTATAACCATGGTTTTATTTGCTGCTGCTTCGTCCCCTTCCTGCTCTCCTTTCCTCGGGTCTCCCACCTCTCCCCAGAAGAGTCGGCCAGTGTCGTGCTCCTTTGTTTCCTTGTCAGCTGAGCGCCTCCGGTCCTCCATCCTTAAATATCCAAACATCTCCCCCTCTCATGCCTTAGCGCATCCGAGTCATCATACCCGAGACCCAAGAGAGCTTTCACCTTCCCTGTCTCTCATTACACCTCTCATTATACGCCTTCACCGCAATTGCCTTTGGTCCTGTGAACGTGCCTGTCTCACATGTCCTCCCATTACTTCTTCTAAATGAGCACACGTCACTATACCCCTTAAAGGGCTCCTCTGCCAGGACAGCCCCACCTGCAAATACATGCAGCTCATGTTATCCTGCAAGTTGTATCCCTCATGACCCATTTTCAACCTGAATGATCTCCCAGGCAAAAACCCCTAAGCTTTGGGCATTTTACTCTGTATTTTTAAATATTTTTAAATACTTTTCTTAAGGGATCTCATCACATGTTCTAGGGATGCACCCATCACTCCCTGTCCTTAACCAGAATGCTCTGTTCTCCTAAAGGGACCCATCTCTGTACATATTTTTTAGATATTAGAACACTACCTGAATCTCTAATGAGCCCAGCCATACCTCTCCTACACATTTCTGTAATTCAGCATGTAAGAAAAGAATCACTAAATGGCTATCCACCAGTCAAATCCAGCTCCCTTGGCAAAAGTGTAAATGACTGGGAGGGTGTGGGTTCTCCCACTCAGCATTGACACTTCCACTCCCTATTGCCGTGCCTACCCCCAACTCGCTGCACACATTTATGTAACTAGACTGGTAGGTAGACATTTGAGTGGGTGTCCAGATCCCCAGGCCAAACCCAGGGAGGCACTTCCGCCAACACCCCCCCCACCCTGCCCCGTTATGCACAGACATTCCCACCCCACCCCGACTCCATCTGCTCTGTGTTCCTGGGAGTGAAAGCTCTGAGAAAATACATTTAAGAAAGGAGTTTTATTCAAGTTCAAATAGCAAAGCTAGAAGTAACTAATAAAATTGCCTGGAGGCGGTCCTTCTGTCCCTTGTCTTAGTGAAGAGCTGGGAATGGATTTGTAAGTGACCTAGTAATTTTTCTAAAGAGCTTAGGGGTATTTGAACACAGACTTCTCTTAAGCAGCTTAAACATTGCTCTACAGTCTTAAGGCAAAGAATATGTTTAGCAAACTCTTTTGCAGTAGTTGGTACAAAGATACGTTCAGCCCAATGTAGGCACATATCAAATTAATGAGGCTATGCCTATTAAAACATGTGCTGTCAATGCAGTCTAGCTTAATATTAAACATTCCAGCTGGAGTAAGAACTTGAATTTCACTTACAGGCACTGGGAACAAGCAATTCTACCCCCAAAGAGAAAAGACTCAGTAGAGGGTAGGAGGGGTTCAGGGATATGGAACTACTGATCACTATCTTTAAGTATTTGACACACCATGGTGTGAAGGAGAAAGCAGCCTTGATCTCGGTGGTTCTAGAGACAAAACTGGGACCAGTGGATACAAGTTACAGGAGACATATTATGTCTGATTGGGTGGTTTCCTGGACTTGAAGCCAAGGATGAAGTTAGGCCAGGAACCACTTTGCAAAGATGCCATTCATCACCTTTTCTAGTGGACTCTGCCCTGTTTAAATAAACTTGGAGTCATGAGTTACAGACTCAGGATGGAAAGGAACCTTCAACATTACGGTTCTACCTCCCTTCCTACGAGTCAGTCTCTCTTCATCACCCAGCCACAAGTTCAGGCACCTGGGTTTTGAATACATCCAGTGATGGGGAGCTCACTACTTCCTGAGACAGCACATTTTATTTTTATATTTACTCCTCTTTTTAAAAAGTGCCTCCTTTTATTCAGAGAAAATCCATTTTCCTTTAATTTTTGTAACTACTCCCAGTCCTACCATTTTAAATTACACAAACAAATATAAATTTCCCTTCCCAGGTAATAACCAACAATATGTTGGGAAATATCAAGTCTTCCCAATATTATTTCTTCCCCAGGATAAGAATTCTCTATTCTCTCAACTTGTCCTCATGTGTCATGGTTTCCAATCCCTTCCCCTGCATAATCTAATCACACATAATATGTATTAAAGACACAACTGCTTTATATGCATTTTTTCTTTGAATACTTATAACAGCCCTGTGAGGAGGGTGCTTTTTTTTTTTTTTAACATCTTTATTGGGGTACAATTGCTTTACAATGGTGTGTTAGTTTCTGCTTTATAACAAAGTGAATCAGTTATACATATACATGAGGAGGGTGCTTTTTTTGTCCCCACTTCACAAAAACAAGAAACTGAGTCCTGGAAAGGTCAAATAATTTGTCTGCAGTAAAACAGCTGGTGAGTGGTAGAGCTGGGATTCAAACCCAGCCCTCTGATTTCAGAGCCAATACTTACTTAATCTGTACTTTCTCAATTGTATTGGTTCCAACTTATGGGCCCCCTTCACAGCCTGGTTGCATGGATCCTTACCAAAGGGATCTAGACAGTGAGCATCACAAACACTGGGCCCTAAATGGGGTGGGGCTGAGAGCCAAGGAAGACAACAAAGTGTCCCTAAAGGCTGGAGGACAAAGAGGAAACCATCTCTTCTGGGGACCCGTTAGCAGAGAGGAAACTTTAAAGTGCTTCAGCATTTTCTCTGATACAATATAGATGTTCTCCCTACAAATATCAATTCAAGAAAACATCTCTGTCCAATCACAGGCCAACTCTGGAAGTAAAGAGGCTTTGAGAAGCTCAAGCCAATGGTTCCTAGACTTAAGAATGCATCATGTCCTGGCTATTGTAAATAGAGCTGCAGTGAACATTGTGGCACATGACTCTTTTTGAATTATGTTTTTTCCAGGGTATATGCCCAGTAGTGGGATTGCTGGGTCTTACAGTAAGTAGTTCTATGTGTAGTTTTTTAAGGAACCTCCATACTGTTCTCCATAGTGGCTGTATCAATTTACATTCCCACCAAAAGTGCAAGATGTGGCACATATATACAATGGAATATTACTCAGCCATAAAAAGAAATGAAATTGAATTATTTGTAGTGAGGTAGATGGACCTAGAGTCTGTCATACAGAGTGAAGTAAGTCAGAAAGAGAAAAATAAATACCATATGCTAACACATATATATGGAATTTAAGGAAAAAAAAAAAGGTCATGAAGAACCTAGGGGTAAGATGGGAATAAAGACATAGACCTACTAGAGAATGGACTTGAGGATATGGGGAGGGGGAAGGGTAAGCTGTGTCAAAGTGAGAGAGAGGCATGGACATATATACACTACCAAACGTAAGGTAGATAGCTAGTGGAAAACAGCCACATAGCACAGGGAGATCAACTCGGTGCTTTGTGACCACCTAGAGGGCTGGGATACAGAGGGGTGGGATAGGGAGGGTGAGAGGGAGGGAGGGAGACGCAAGAGGGAAGAGATATGGGAACATATGTATATGTATAGCTGATTCACTTTGTTATAAAGCAGAAACTAACATACCATTGTAAAGCAATTATACTCCAATAAAGATGTTACAAAAGGGCTTCCCTGGTGGCGCAGTGGTTGAGAGTCCACCTGCCGATGCAGGGGACACGGGTTCATGCCCCGGTCTGGGAAGATCCCACATGCCGCGGAGCGGCTGCGCCCGTGAGCCATGGCCTGTGCTCCGCAGTGGGAGAGGCCACAACAGTGAGAGGCCTGCGTACCGCAAAAAAAAAAAAAAAAAAAGAATGCATCAGTACCACCTGGAGAGCTTATCTAATTACCAATTCCTGGGCTCTAAGCTCAAAGGTTTAGTATTATTAGGTCTGGGTGGAGCTGTGGAAGCTTCATTTTAATAAGCATCCCAAATGTTTATGGCATGGATGGCTCCCGAACCACTCTCTGAGAAACTCTGCCCTAAGCTTTCAAAAACTCTTGGCCAACTCTTCTGAATAAGGGAATGGTGTGTTAAGACAAGGTGTTGTAGGCCAAGTGGTCATCTGGCTTGAGATACCTGGATGCCTTGCTGCTCCCCGGTAGGTGGAGAATGGCAGCCTGGGCCCTGCTGGCCAGCCAGGGTTCTTGGTGACAGAAGGGTAGAGTTACCCTCTGAGCAGCCATTTATACAATGGCTGAGAATTCTCAGCCTCACCTCACCCTACTCCCAGGTTTTCCTTTTTTTAAAACAAGTAGTTGCTTAAGTGGAAGCCAATTAAAATTGTTATTTTAAAACCAACTTCTAAATATTGTATCTAACACTCTTCCCTCCTTAGGATAAACTGCAACAATGTTAATTTTACACTCTGATCTAATCAGATCTCATTACTGATGTTGCTGTAATAACCTGCTACCAGCTCTGTATCCTTACTAGTGAGCAGACAGACGTCATAGATTTCAAAGCTGGTCCCTGTTTTTAGCAAATAGAAAGACAAAGAGACTTCCAGCTTATACTTCGAAACCCATCTGTTGGAAAACCATGCCCAAGGTGCTTGCAGTCTGCCTGCTAAAGCAACAGGCTGAGAGGAGCAAAACAAGCCCAGCTCCCAAGTATAAACCCAGGCAAAAGTCCAAATGCCTCCCGACTGCCTGCCAAGGCTACAACAGGACAGCTGGAGCCAGTGTTCCGGACCAGGACCTCTTCCTTCAGCCAGTGTTCTGGTTATCTATGGCCACTTAAACTACAACATACTTGGTGGTTTAAACCACCACCACTGCATTATGCACAATCTCACACGTCAGGAATTTGGGCAGGACTCAGCTGTGTGATTCTTCGATTCCATGTGGCATTAATGGGTGACTCAGTGGTATTCAGCTGGACTGGTTTGGAAAGTCCAAGATGACTTCACTCATGTTGCTGCTCAGTAGGAACCGTGGAAGTTTGAGCCCAGCAGGGCCCATTCCCCTCTCTCTACGGTCTCAGAGCTCCTACCTGCATTCTTCCTAGCACAGTGGTTGGGCTGTGCTAACATGGTACTCAGGGCTCCAAGAGACCAAGGTGGACATGGCCAGTCTTCTTAAAAGGTAGGCCCAAAAATGGCTTAGTGTCACTTCTCGTGTTTTGTCAGGCCCAGAGTCATGGGGAGGGGAAATAGACACACCCTCTCTTTCAGAGAGAGGCTTGTCAAAGAATATGCACCGTCTTTATCTCCCAGACCCAGCCTCTTCTCTGGTTCCCATGGGTTCAGAGCCATTCTCCCTTCACAGACCGCTAAATCCTTAAGAGCAGAATACAAGGCTCCAGTTCCAGATGGCGATGTAGGAGAATCCTGAGCTCACTTCTTCCCATGAACACCCCAAATCCCAAACCCCAAAACTAGATGAGCGACTCCTACACATCAGGCAAATGAGAAAATCCCACATCAAAGTGGGAGGTAGAGGCTGAGGCACAATCTCACTATAAACCCAACCGCCAGCACAGGATCGGGGGAAACTCACAAACCTGAGCTTCTCCCTGAAGAGCAAAGGGTTTGCACCCAAACTTTTAAGACCTGCACCTGAGAGATGAATCCCCCCAACATCTAACATTGCAAGATAATGAGGCTTGTGTCCATGAGACCCACAAGGCTATAGTGAACTGAGAAGCAGTCTTTAAAGGTCTCATGTGCAGACTCACCAATCCAGAGCTTGATACAGAGGCTGCCAAATGAAAAGGCCCCAGACTTTCTGTGAAAGAGGCTTATTAGCTTATCTTACGGCAATGGCCAGAGGAGCAGGCATCTAATTTAACACACATCTAGGGCTCTACTGAAGCACTCTCCAAAGATGCAGCCAGCAGTTGCTGTGTTTGTGTTCTCCCTCTGCCTTGCTCCAGCTTGTTATTATCTCCCAGAAAGGAGTTTACACCCTTGTCTGGTACCCCAATTTTTGTGGCTGCTGCCTAGGGGACACCTCTACATCTCCTGGCTTGGGTGGCCAGTGGAGTTTATGTTCACGGGTACCACAAGACTGTAACAAATGGAGAAAGAGTTCTTAACTGGCTATCATTTGCAGGACATGCCAGAGGGGCAACAGATGGAAGTGCCCAGTCTTTCTGCAAAAGAAACCTATTAGCTTGTCTTCCTAGTTGTAGCCTGAGGGGTGGCTCCTGATTAAACACACATTTAACGGCCAACTGTAATCCTCTCCAGAGACCTGGAGGACAGGCATTATCTTCACACTCTCCCTCTGCTGTTCTCCAGAACACCATTATCTCCTGGAATGGAACCTGTAACTGGTGCCCCAGTTTTTATGTCTGGTACCCTGTTTTTATGGCTTCCACCCAGGGGATGCCCCTTGATCACCTGGCTCTAATGGCCAGTGAGACTTGTGTTCATGAGTTCAATGGGTTGGTAGCAAAGAAAAACACAGTTCTTAACTAGCTATCAAGTCTCAGCACAGGGAGAAATGCTCATCTCCCAGTCTTTCCCTGAGAGAGGTATATTTGCATCATTTAAAAGCTATTGCCTGAAGGTTTGGCTTCCAATTAGCCAGAGTCTAGGTGCTGACTGAAATCCTCCCCTTTAGGATACTGACAGGTCTTTCCACATCTTCAACTACTAGAGGCTATTAAATATAAAATAAGCAGCTTGAACGATCACAAAGGTTTGTCCTGAAAACTAGGGCAGGGTAGAAGGATAAGTTTCATCTCCTACACGAGGCCACCCCTTAAAGAATGGAAGAGGTGGCTGCTTTATCTAATGCATAGAAACCCAGCACAGTCAAGGAAGATGAAGAAACAAAGGAAAATGTTCAAAATGAAAAAGAAGATAAAACCTCAGAAAAAGACCTTAATGAAATGGAGGTAGGTGATCTGCCTGATAAAGGCTTCAAATACATGGTGATAAAGATGCTCATTAAGCTTGAGAGAAGAATGCATGAACAAAGTGAGAATTTCAACGATGAGATGGAACATATAAGAAATACCAAGCATAAGTCACAGAGCCGAAGAATACAGTAACTGAACTGAGAGATACAGTAGAGGGGTTCAACACACCTGAAGATGCAGAGGAAAGTATCACTGAACTCGAAGACAGAGCAGTAGATCTCACCCGATCAGAGCAGCAAAAAATACAAATAGCTTAAGGGACTGACTTATGGGTCAACATCAAATGGACCAACATTTGCATTATAAGAGCCCCAGAAGGAGAAGAGGGAGAGAGGCAGAAAACTTATTTGAAGAAATAATGGCAGAGAATTTCCCTAACCTGGAGAAGGAAACACACGTCCAGATCCAGAAAGCTCCGAGAGTCCCAAATAAGATGAACCCAAAGAAACCCACACCAAGACACATTATAAAGTGTCAAAAGATAAGAAAAAAGAGGGAGGGAGATCAAGATGGCAGAGCTTACTTCCTCCCCCCCACCACGAACACATCAAAAATACGTCTACGTGTGGAGTAATTCTCACTGAAAACAAACTGGAAACTGGCAGAGAGACACATACAACCAAGGCTGTAAGAAAGATCCACAAGGAAACAGGAAGGGAAGAGAAGCGATCATGCCAGGTCCTGCACTCCTAGAAGGGGAAGCATGACCTTTAGATCCTCCCTGGGGAGTGAGCCGTTTGATCCACATAGTGGGCACCCCAACCCTGTGGTCTTTCACCGGGGAGGACAAGTCCCCACGCTGGTTGGAAAAGCAGAGGGACTGATAGAAGGGCTGTAAGAAACCTAGACTCCACTTGTGAAAAACATGCACATACTTGCTTACTGCCAAAAGAAGGCAGAGCAAGAAGACAAACTGCCCAGGACTCTGCCAGCTTCCTGTGGGTTTCCTGTGACTACCCTAGCACACGGCCCAGCTTGAGCTGATCACCCACGCCAGTCCCCTCTTGCTCTGTGCTGCAGCTCCACACTGGGGCAAGGCCTGCTGCAGCTGAGGGGAGTGCCCATTTGTGAGAGAAGAAACCAGCTCAGACCTGGCACAGCATCTGTACAGGGTGAGGATGGCCATTGCTGTTGCTCACAGAGGCAGCGGATTGGGGGTAGTCCAGAACTCTTATTGGTACTGGGACTGCCAGAGCCTGCACCCACACCCATGTCAAGCACCCACTCTGATTCCTCTTGCTCCATCAGTGTTTCCCTCTGAGATGAGGGTGCCAGTGCTAGGATAGAGGAGGGCACACGCTTAGAGGGAATAAAGCCAACTTGAACCTGGCCCTCAGGGCTTCTGCTCCAGCGACTTGACACCTGACCCCACCATCAATAGGGTGATGCTGGCCACTGAGCAGAGGAGAAGACACAGCTCACACCTGGCTCTGGCCATAGCCCTTCCATCTCCAGCCCCATCTCCTACCAAGGTGATAGCTTCCAGAACACCCTGAGGAAGATGTGACTCATGCTCATGCCAGATCGAGCTCACCAAAGCCACTGGCCACATACAGATTGTACAAGGATGCTCCCACACAAGGATACCCCTTCAAGACCGGGATGGGTAAATGTTTCACCCAATTTCATAGAGAAAGAGAAAGTTAAGCAAAATGAGAAGACAGAGGAATTTGTTTCAATTGAAAGAACAAGAGAAAACCCCTCACAAAACAACTATCAAAACAGAAATAAATAATTTACCAGATAAAGAATTCAAGGCATTAGTAATAAGAATACTTACTGAATTAGGGAAAAGAATAGATGAACAAGGGCTTCCCTGGTGGTACAGTGGTTGGGGGTCTGCCTGCCGATGCAGGGGACACAGGTTCGTGCCCTGGTCCGGGAGGATCCCACATGCTGCGTAACGGCTGGGCCCATGAGCCATGGCCGCTGAGCCTGCGCGTCCAGAGCCTGTGCTCCGCAACGGGAGAGGCCACAACAGCGAGAGGCCCGCGTACCGCAAAAAAAAAAAAAAAAAAAAAAAAGAATAGATGAACACAGTAAGAATTTTTCCAAGGAACTAGAATATATAAAAAAGAACCAGTCAGAACTGAAGAATACAATACCTGAAATGAAAAATACACTAGAAGGAATTAACAGCAGACTAGGTGATGCAGAAGAATGCATAAGTGATCTGGAATACAGAATAATGAAAATCACCCAATCAGAACAACAAAAAGAAGAATAAATTTTTAAAAATGAGAACAGTTTAAAGGATCTCTGAGACAACATCAAGCATACCACCATTCACATTATAGGGGTCCCAGAAGGAGAAGAGAGAGAAAAATGGGTCAAAAATGGATTTGATGAAATTACAGCTAAAAACTTCCTAAACCTGAAGAAGGAAACAGATATCAAGGTACAGAAAAAAGCAGAGAGTCCCAAATAAGACATGAAACAGCCATGAAAAGGAATAAAATTCTGCTATTTGTACCAACGTGAGTAGACCTGGAGGGTGTCATGCTTAGTGAAATAAGTCAGACAGAAAAAGACAAATACTGTATGTTATCACTTATATGTGGAATCTAAAAAGCCTCATGGCTTTTTTTTTTAACCGCAAAGCAAAAAACCTAGAGTCTATACACAAATGATACAAAGAAATGAATATAAGCATATACCACTACAGAAAATCATCAAATTACAAAGGAAGAGAGCAACAGAAAAAAGGAAGAAAGAGAGGAATTACGGGGGCTCGCTGTAATGAGACAGCAGGTCAGTGCCTAGTTTGCTAGGCCAGGTCTGTGAGTGCGAGCATACCCCTAGGAAATCCGGTGGAACGCCGAGGGCTGCTGGAACTACCTGCTGACATCCCTCTATAAAGAGATAATCTCCTTGTCAACTACCAATTTCCCCAAGGAACAGCAGATACAAGAAAAGTAAGATGAGAAAATGGAGGCCAAGGGAGTGAGTTGTCTGTCCAAGATGACACAAACTACACTTGGCTGAGTCAGGATTTGATCCCAGAGCCTGTGTTCTTTATTGCTGTGCTGAATTTCTTCCAATAAGGCTCTTCTTAACACAGACTATGTGGGATACATACAGGAGCACATTGCTGGCAATGAACACGGAGCTGCTGGACTGTCAGATAAAACAGCTGTGCGGATGAAAGGCTCTTGGTGCTGCAGCCAGGGGTCAGTGCTGTGCCTCTGACATGGGAGAGCCAACTTCAGGACACTGGTCCACAAGAGACCTCCCAGCTCCACATAATATCAAACGGCAAAAATCTCCCAGAGATCTCCATCTCAACACCAGCACCCAGCTTCACGCAACGACCAGCAAGCTACAGTGCTGGACACCCTATGCCAAACAACTACCAAGACAGGAACACAACCCCACCCATTAGCAGAGAGGCTAACTAAAATCATAATAAGTCCACAGACACCCCAAAACACACCACCAGACGTAGACCTGCCCACCAGAAAGACAAGATCCAGCCTCATCCACCAAAACACAGGCACTAGTCCCCTCCACCAGGAAGCCTATACAACCCACTGAACCAACCTTAGCCACTGGGGACAGACACCAATAACAACAGGAACTATGAACCTGCAGCCTGCAAAAAGGAGACCCCAAACACAGTAAGATAAGCAAAATGAGAAGACAGAAAAACACACAGCAGATGAAGGAGCAAGATAAAAACCCACCAGACCTAACAAATGAAGAGGAAATAGGCAGTCTACCTGAAAAAGAATTCAGAATAATGATAGTAAAGATGATCCAAAATCTTGGAAATAGAATGGACAAAATACAAGAAACATTTAACAAGGACCTAGAAGAACTAAAGAAAGCCAGAAGGGAGTGGCAGGACATACTGAAAGTGATGAAGGAGAAAAACCTGCAACCAAGATTACTCTACCCAGCAAGGATCTCATTCAGATTTGATGGAGAAATTAAAACCTTTACAGACAAGCAAAAGCTGAGAGAGTTCAGCACCACCAAACCAGCTTTACAACAAATGCTAAAGGAACTTCTCTAGACAAAAACACAAGAGAAGGAAAAGTCCTATAATAACGAACCCAAAACAATTTAGAAAATGGGAATAGGAACATACATATCGATAATTACCTTAAATGTAAATGGACTAAATGCTCCCACCAAAAGACACAGATTGGCTGAATGGATACAAAAACAAGACCCATATATATGCTGTCTACAAGAGACCCACTTCAGACCTAGAGACACATACAGACTGAAAGTAAGGGGATGGAAAAAGATATTCCATGCAAATGGAAACCAAAAGAAAGCTGGAGTAGCAATTCTCATATCAGACAAAATAGACTTTAAAATAAGGACTATCAGAAGAGACAAAGAAGGACACTACATAATGATTAAGGGATCGATCCAAGAAGAAGATATAACAATTGTAAATATTTATGCACCCAACATAGGAGCACCTCAATACATAAGGCAAAAACTAGCAGCCATAAAAGGGGAAATCGACAGTAACACATTCATAGTAGGGGACTTCAACACCCCACTTTCACCAATGGACAGATCATCCAAAATGAAAATAAATAAGGAAACACAAGCTTTAAATGATACATTAAACAGGATGGACTTAATTGATATTTATAGGACACTCCATCCAAAAACAACAGAATACACATTTTTCTCAAGTGCTCATGGAACATTCTCCAGGATAGATCATATCTTGGGTCACAAATCAAGCCTTGGTAAATTTAAGAAAATTGAAATTATATCAAGTATCTTTTCCGACCACAACGCCATGAGATTAGATATCAATTATAGGAAAAGAGCAGTAAAAAATACAAACACATGGAGGCTAAACAATACACTACTTAGTAACGAAGTGATCACTGAAGAAATCAAAGAGGAAATTAAAAAATACCTAGAAACAAATGACAATGGAGATACAACGACCCAAAACCTATGGGATGCAGCAAAAGCAGTTCTAAGAGGGAAGTTTATAGCAATACAAGCCCACCTTAAGAAGCAGGAAACATCTCGAATAAACAACCTAACCTTGCACCTCAAGCAATTAGAGAAAGAAGAACAAAAAAACCCCAGAGTTAGCAGAAGGAAAGAAATCATAAAAATCAGATCAGAAATAAATGAAAAAGAAATGAAGGAAACAATAGCAAAGATCAATAAAACTAAAAGCTGGTTCTTTGAGAAGATTAACAAAATTGATAAACCATTAGCCAGACTCATCAAGAAAATAAGGGAGAAGACTCAAATCAATAGAATCAGAAATGAAAAAGGAGAAGTAACAACTGACACTGCAGAAATACAAAAAATCATGAGGGATTACTACAAGCAACTCTATGCCAATAAAATGGACAATCTGGAAGAAATGGACAAATTCTTAGAAATGCACAAACTGCCAAGACTGAATCAGGAAGAAATAGAAAATATGAACAGACCAATCACAAACACTGAAATTGAAACTGTGATTAAAAATCTTCCAACAAACAAAAGCCCAGGACCAGATGGCTTCACAGGCGAATTCTATCAAACATTTAGAGAAGAGCTAACACCTATCCTTCTCAAACTCTTCCAAAATATAGCAGAGGGAGGAACACTCCCAAACTCATTCTACGAGGCCACCATCACCTTGATACCAAAACCAGACAAGGATGTCACAAAGAAAGAAAACTACAGGCCAATATCACTGATGAACATAGATGCAAAAATCCTCAACAAAATACTAGCAAACAGAATCCAACAGCACATTAAAAGGATCATACACCATGATCAAGTGGGGGATTTATCCCGAATGCAAGGATTCTTCAATATACACAAATCAATCAATGTGATAAACCATATTAACAAATTGAAGGAGAAAAACCATGTGATCATCTCAATAGATGCAGAAAAAGCTTTCAACAAAATTCAACACCTATATATGATAAAAACCCTGCAGAAAGTAGGCATAGAGGGAACTTTCCTAAACATAATAAAGGCCATATAGGACAAACCCACAGCCAACATCGTCCTCAATGGTGAAAAACTGAAAGCATTTCCACTAAGATCAGGAACAAGACAAGGCTGCCCACTCTCACCACTCTTATTCAACATAGTTTTGGAAGTTTTAGCCACAGCAATCAAAGAAGAAAAGGAAATAAAAGGAATCCAAATCAGAAAAGAAGAAGAGCTGTCACTGTTTGCAGATGACATGATACTATACATAGAGAATCCTAAAGATGCTACCAGAAAACTACTAGAGCTAATCAATGAATTTGGTAAAGTAGCAGGATACAAAATTAATGCACAGAAATCTCTGGCATTCCTATACACTAATGATGAAAAATCTGAAAGTGAAATCAAGAAAACACTCCCATTTACCATTGCAACAAAAAGAATAAAATATCTAGGAATAAACCTACCTAAGGAGACAAAAGACCTGTATGCGCAGAAAATTAAGACACTGATGAAAGAAATTAAAGATGATACAAATAGATGGAGAGATATACCATGTTCTTGGATTAGAAGAATCAATATTGTGAAAATGATTCTACTACCCAAAGCAATCTACAGATTCAATGCAGTCTCTATCAAACTACCACTGGCATTTTTCACAGAACTAGAACAAAAAATTTCACAATTTGTATGGAAACACAAAAGACCCCAAATAGCCAAATCAATCTTGAGAACGAAAAAAGGAGCCGGAGGGATCCGGCTCCCTGACTTCAGACTATACTACAAAGCTACAGTAATCAAGACAGTATGGTACTGGCACAAAAACAGAAAGATAGATCAATAGAACAGGATAGAAAGCCCAGAGCTAAACCCACGCACATATGGTCACCTCTTTGATAAAGGAGGCAGGAATGTACAGGGGAGAAAGGACAGTCTCTTCAATAAGTGGTGCTGGGAAAACTGGACAGGTACATGTCAAAGTATGAGATTAGATCACTTCCTAACACCATACACAAAAATAAGCTCAAAATGGATGAAAGACCTAAATGTAAGGCCAGAAAACATAGGTAGAACACTCTATGACATAAATCACAGCAAGATCCTTTTTGACCCACCTCCTAGAGAAATGGACATAAAAACAAAAATAAACAAATGGGACCTAATGAAACTTCAAAGCCTTTGCACAGCAAAGGAAACCATAAACAAGACCAAAAGACAACCCTCAGAATGGGAGAAAATATTTGCAAATGAAGCAGCTGACAAAGGATTAATCTCCAAAATTTATAAGCAACTCATGCAGCTCAATAACAAAAAAACAAACAACCCAATCCAAAAATGGGCAGAAGACCTAAATAGACATTTCCCCAAAGAAGATATACAGACTGCCAACAAACACATGAAAGAATGCTCAGCATCATTAATCATTACAGAAATGCAAATCAAAACTACACGGAGTCTCCAGGATGACTAGACTGCATGATTTCTTGCTTTTCTATGTATATATGCCATTTCCTTTTTATTCTCTTTCTCCTCTTATATAAGGTGAGTTGGTATTGGTGAAGCTTAGCATTTAATAGTTAGGCTACGTGATACCTAGGTGAATTTGTCATTAAACTAGAAGAGGAAGGCTCACCTAACAATGGATATAATTACCGTTGGCGCTTTGGGTCTCCCATTTTGATGAGAAGGTGAGTACATTTACATTTGAACAAGGGATAGTTACAGAAGCTTGATGTCATTGCTATTGCAATTTGGAAATTTAAGTACATGTGAGAGGATGTGTATGGTTGTCAAGTAGCCAAAGACAGTAGTATGGATGGATGTTGTAGACAGTACTGTAGACAGCATGAAGGATGTTGTCTGGCACCTGGTGCCATTCCCACCCCTTCTCTCTACTCTCCCCCAAATCAAAGAAGATTGACCCTGGGGACTATTTCCCAAACTCCCTTAACAGCTGGGCTCTGCCAGTGAGATGCATTCACCTGGATCTGGAAGGCTGAAAGGAGCTGGGAGCCATCGTCCCTCAGGCCATAATGGTGGCAGCTGACATACAGGCTTCGGTGAACATGAGGTCCTGCATTGACTGGCCTGACCCTGGAGCTGTGGGCAGGTGTGAAGGCAGCAGCAATTTCCTCATCCTGGAGGGGACCACAGCTCTGATGGCAAATCTGACAGCCCCAGGTGGCCTCCACCCGCCCTTCTCTTCTCTAGTCCTTCCTTCCGATGGTTTTGTAAGCACGAAACTACCTAAATTAAATCCTACTTGAAACACCCAGAGGAGTTTGTTTTCCTAACTGAACCCTGCCTAATGTGTCCTAAATCTCATCTGCTTGGAATAAACACTGAACAGTTTGTATTTATGGCCTCCTAAAAATTTTTTATTCATGAATATTTTAAACAAATTGGATCATATAGCGCACACTGTTTTGTAATATGTGCTTTTTCACTTAACCGTATGTTGTGGCTTTTTTTTTTAACGCTCATCTGACTTGGGGGGATTATATAATGGGATGGGTAAAATGGAAAAATACGTCAGTAGCTCACTTCGGATCTGGGGGAGGAAAAAAGATGTCTAAGCAAATTAAACATGAGATCTTTTGTTTCCCAAGGAGATTATTTTCTTTTCCCAAAAGCTGCTCTCATAACATCAACCTTTCACTGCCAACTCTCATGAGTAGTTCATGATTTCTACTTCATTTCCCATTTGCTTGTTAGCCCACAGCTGTCTGGCTTCCGACCCCAGTAGTTTACCAAAGCTCCCTCTGCTATGTACTGAATTGTGCCCCCCACCTCCAGTTCACATGGTGAACCCCTCGATATGACAGCGTTTGGAGCTGGGGCCCTTTGGGAGGTCAGTCGGTTTAGTCGAGGTCATGAGGATGGGGACCACATGATAGGATTAGTGAGTGTCCTATAAAAAGAGATGGCAGGGCTTCCCTGGTGGCGCAGTGGTTGAGAGTCCGCCTGCTGATGCAGGGGACGTGGGTTCGTGCCCCGGTCCAGGAAGATCCCTCATGCCGCGGAGCGGCTGGGCCCGTGAGCCATGGCCGCTGAGCCTGCACGTCCGGAGCCTGTGCTCTGCAACGGGAAAGGCCACAACAGTGAGA